>NC_057797.1:77776119-78018572 GCF_018294505.1 Triticum aestivum
GAGGAAAGGATGATGGAGACTATAATTCCCCCACAAGTCAGGATGAGACTCCGGACGAAAAATAAAAATAAAAAAGAAGAAGGAAAAGTGGCCATAAAAAGAGAGAAAAAGAGAGAAGGGACAGTGCTACTATCCTTTTACCACACTTGTGCTTCAAAGTAGCACCATGATCTTCATAGTAGAGAGTCTCTCATTTCGTTACTTTCATATACTAGTGGGAATTTTTCATTATAGAACTTGGCTTGTATATTCCAATGATGGGCTTCCTCAAATTGCCCTAGGTCTTCGTGAGCAAGCGAGTTGGATGCACACCCACTTAGTTTCTTTTTGAGCTTTCATATACTTATAGCTCTAGTGCATCCGTTGCATGGCAATCCTTACTCACCCACATTGATATCTATTGATTGGCATCTCCATAGCCCGTTGATACGCCTAGTTGATGTGAGACTATCTTCTCCCTTTTTGTCTTCTCCACAACTACCATTCTATTCCACTTATAGTGCTATATCCATGGCTCACGCTCATGTATTGCGTGAAGATTGAAAAAGTTTGAGAACACCAAAAGTATGAAACAATTGCTTGGCTTGTCATCGGGGTTGTGCATGATTTAAATATTTTGTGTGGTGAAGATGGAGCATAGCCAGACTATATGATTTTGTAGGGATAACATTCTTTGGCCATGTTATTTTGAGAAGACATGATTGCTTTGTTAGTACGCTTGAAGTATTATTATTTTTATGTCAATATTAAACTTTTATCTTGAATCTTTCGGATCTGAATATTCATACCACAATTAAGAAGAATTACATTAAAATTATGCCAAGTAGCACTCCGCATCAAAAATTCTATTTTTATCATTTACCTACTCGAGGACGAGCATGAATTAAGCTTGGGGATGCTTGATACGTCGCCAACGTATCTATAATTTTTGATTGCTCCATGCTATATTATCTACTATTTTGGACATTATTGGGCTTTATTATCCACTATTATATTATTTTTGGGACTAAGCTACTAACCGGAGGCCCAGCCCAGAATTGCTGTTTTTTTCCCTATTTTAGGGTTTCGAAGAATCAAACGGAGTCCAAACGGAATGAAACCTTCGGGAACGTGATTTTCTCACTGAACATGATCCAGAGGACTTGGA
This sequence comes from Triticum aestivum, assembly GCF_018294505.1. NCBI lineage: Eukaryota > Viridiplantae > Streptophyta > Magnoliopsida > Poales > Poaceae > Triticum > Triticum aestivum. Next base: position 77,777,267 of record NC_057797.1, read on the forward strand.
CCCTACATCAAGAAACAAAAGAGGAGGCCATGAGGTAGGGGGCGCGCCCTCCACACTCATGGGCCCCCTGTTGCTCCACCGACATACTCCTTCCTCCTATATATACATACGTACCCCCGAATGATCAGATACGGAGCCAAAACCCTAATCCACTGCCGCAACTTTCTGTATCCATGAGATCCCATCTTGGGGCCTGTTCCGGAGCTCCGGCGGAGGGGGAATCAATCACGGAGGGCTTCTACATCATCACCATAGCCCCTCCGATTAAGTGTGAGCAGCTCACCTCAGACGTACGGGTCCATAGTTATTAGCTAGATGGCTTCTTCTCTCTTTCTGGATCTCAATAATAAGTTCTCCCCCTATCTTGTGGAGATCTATTCGATGTAATCTTCTTTTTGCGGTGTGTTTGTTGAGACCGATGAATTATGGGTTTATGATCAAGTCTATCTATGAATAATATTTGAATCTTCTTTGAATTCTTTTATGTATGATTGGTTATCTTTGCAAGTTTCTTCGAATTGTCAGTTTGGTTTGGCCTACTAGATTGATCTTTCTTGCAATGGGAGAAGTGCTTAGCTTTGGGTTCAATCTTGCGGTGTCCTTTCCCAGTGACAGTAGGGGAAGCAAGGCACGTATTGTATTGTTGCCATCGAGGATAACAAGATGGGGTTTTCATCATATTATATGAGTTTATCCCTCTACATCATGTCATCTTGCTTAAGGCGTTACTCTGTTTTCATTAACTTAATACTCTAGATGCATGGTGGATAGTGGTCGATGAGTGGAGTAATAGTAGTAGATGCAGGCAGGAGTCGGTCTACTTGTCTCGGACGTGATGCCTATATACATGATCATACCTAGATATTCTCATAACTATGCTCAATTCTGTCAATTGCTCAACAGTAATTCGTTCACCCACCATAGAATACTTATGCTCTTGAGAGAAGCCACTAGTGAAACCTATGGCCCCCGGGTCTATCTTCATCATATTAATCTTCCAACACTTAGTTATTTACTTTGCTTTTATTTTACTTTGCATATTTATCATAAAAATACCAAAAATATATTATCTTATCATATCTATCAGATCTCACTCTCGTAAGTGGCCATGTAGGGAATGACAACCCCTTACCATGTTGGTTGCGAGGATTTATTTATTTTGTGCAGGTACGAGGAACTCGCGCGTAGCCTCCTACTAGATTGATACCTTGGTTCTCAAAAACTGAGGGAAATACTTACGCTACTTTGCTGCATCATCCCTTCCTCTTCGGGGAAAACCAACGCAGTGCTCAAGAGGTAGCAATGGGCTTCCTCAAAATGCCCTAGGCTTTGTGATCAAGCAAGTTGGATGCGCACCCACTTAGTTTCTTTTGTTGAGCTTTCATATACTTATAGCTCTAGTGCATCCGTTGCATGGCAATCCCTACTCACTCACATTGATATCTATTAATGGGCATCTCCATAGCCCGTTGATACGCCTAGTTGATGTGAGACTATCTTCCCCCTTTTTGTCTTCTCCACAACCACCATTCTATTCCACCTATAGTGCTATGTCCATGGCTCACGCTCATGTATTGCGTGAAGATTGAAAAAGTTAGAGAACACCAAAAGTATGAAGCAATTGCTTGCACTACAAAAAAAATACACTTCCGTGATGATACGTGTTTGTCACAGTAGGTCGCGTTTTCTGTCATGCATGTACATCCACGACAAATTTATGACAGAATCAAGATAGTCATACATGTGCTGTCGTAGAAGTGTTCCATGACATTGCCAAAATTATCATCACGGAAGTGTCCACTTCCATGACGATAAATCGTGCATCATAGAAGTGCTTTCATCAAGGGTGACCGACATGTGGCATCCACCGTAACGGAACGCGGTTAAGCTATCGGGTCGGGTTTTGGATCCGATAACCCGTTAACAGCCCCGACCAATGGGGATTTTCCACGTGTAAAATCATCATTGGCTGGAGGAAACACCTGTCGGCTCACCGTTGGGACAGATGTCATCCGCTCATTGGACCGAAGGCGCCTATGATACGGCGACACATGGCACGGCCCAACAGAGGCCCATTCCTGTGAAAAGGCCAGCCCATTTGACTTGGTCAAAAGGTGGCAGGCCGGCCCACGGAAAGCATGTTAATGGCCTGATCGCATATAGCCCATTTACAGCCCCCTAACCCAGGGCCCGTTACGCCCTATCCGAATTAGGCCCAGTAGCATCATCTGGGCCGTCCAATATGATTCAGCCCGTTTTAACTTCCGGCCCATGTGTGGCCCATGACTTCTTTCGGCCCATATGAGGACCTTTGTAACTCTTGGCCCATTAACGGTCCGTGGTGAAACTGGCCCGTAATGAATAGTGTATAACTTTATACCCATTAATGGCCCGTTATTCCATTGGGCCGTTTCCAGCCCAAGTTATCTTTCGGCCTTCTCAGGGTCCATTGATTCTTGGGCTCATTTGCAGCATTCGGTTACATACGGCCCATTACTATCATTTTCTGCTTGTGGGCCAAATTCAGCCCGTCATTACAGTCGGCCCGTTTGCGGACCGTTAATACGTTGGGCCATTTTCATGTCAAAAAAAACCCGTTGGGCTGTTTTCATAGAGTTATCAAATACGGCCTATTAACGGCCCATTATGGTCCACGAATAGTACGACCCATGATTGGCGAAATGATGATATGCCCCGTAGAAGGCCCATGGATCCTACGGCCCGTATGAGGCCCATGGATAGTACGGCCCGTAGAAGGCCCATGGATCGTACGACCCGTAGAAGGCCCATGGACCCTACAGCCCGTAGAAGGCCCATGGACCCTACAGCCCGTAGAAGGCCCATGGACCCTAAGGCCCGTATAGAAGGCCGATGGTACGACCCATGATTGGCGAAATGATGATATGCCCCGTAGAAGGCCCATGGATCCTACGGCCCGTATGAGGCCCATGGATAGTACGGCCCGTAGAAGGCCCATGGACCCTACGGCCCGTGGAAGGCCCATGGACCCTAAGGCCCATATAAAAGGCCGATGGATCATACGGCCTGCAGGAGGCCCATGGTTACAATAGTCCGTGTGTTGCCATGATTATTTTGGCCTAGTTACCAAAAATAGGCTATTGTGGCCACTAGAAAAAAACAGAAAAAGAACTGTAGTGACTACAAGCAAACAACTAAACGAGACAATAAGGAAATAAATAAGCAAGCAATTAATGCTAGCCTATTACCGCTATTACACATATTACATCCACTAAGCATCAAAGTTCGCCACCAGTGCAAATATAGGGAACAAAGCAGCAGATTACATACACTGGCCGTTAAAATTGGCCACCAGTGCAAATAAACGCGGCAGCAAAACACGAGCATAACTGAAACAACTTCACAAGAGCTCAAGAAACGTTATCCTGGCATGCTGGCAATAAGCTTAGCAAGCTAATTAGCTTTGTCCTGTTTGGCGCTAAAATCCTCCAACGCTTGCTGTTGCACCAGAAAGTATGCATCTGAATGCTCCAGGGACTTCCGCAGTCCTTCCGCTTCTTGTCGCATCACAGCTGATCGATGTCTTTCAGCTTATAGTTGAGACTCAAGAAACCGAACTAATTCAGACCATGAGTTTGAATAGCTTGTGCAAGCTCTAGTGGCCAGTAACTCGAACACTAAACCAAGACAGGACTTTGGGGTTGTCTCGCTGTCTTCAAGATAGTCTTCCTTAGCTGTTTTATCAGCTTTGTTGGAGACCAACAAGGATGTGTCACTATCTTGAACCTTATCTGCATTACTTCCTTTACCATTGCTTAATAAGGCACTCTTCCCTAATATTCTATCAGCATTCTAAAAGAAGAAACAAGCAGACACATAACAAGTTTAGCATGTACTAGTATATGAAACCCATTTCTGTGAACCAGTTCATTAGTAAGGTGGACAGGATTCAACTACCAAGTCTTCTATTTCCAAGTACTAGTACATAATAAAAGCATCAAACAAACATATATCTATGTCCTATGGTCACTTCATTGTCTTGCCAAATCAAAATAGAGACACGGTTCAAATCATATCAGTTCAAGACAAAGCAGCAGTGAAAGAATACAAAGCGTGGGAAACAACACGGCACAACAAGATTTCAGATGGGTACCACGGGTCTACATGTACAACAACACTATTGGCTCTGTTGTGATGCTAGTAATGTGCATGATATGAAAGTCAACTGTATACACAATTGAAATTGAAATCAACAGAGCTATTAATAAGAGCAAACCTGTTAAAGAAACATGCATGAACATACCTGCTGTGCCATTGGAGTTTCGATTGGATCCTTCAATTTAAAAATAAGTTTGTATGAGTAAATACAGTGATACAAGAGCAAAGCAATCATAGTTAAAAAAGGCGCACCTAAGCGAGCGCTTAAGCGCGCCTAGGCTCTAGGCGTTGGCAAAATGCATTGCGCATAACTACGCATAATCTGTTCATAACTGCGCATAAGCATGCGCTTTGGTCAGTAAAGCGCAAGGCGGTGGCAAAATGCACAATTAACGCCTAGAGCTTTTTTGAACTATGATAGCAATGGAGTCTTAAATTAGAACAGTTGTTCTTCAGGTTTAGGCACTTGTTCTACATGAGCAGAGTACAGTAAGACACAAGAATATAATACTTAAAATAGAAAATGAGCTCATAGACCTTACCACATTCTTGGTTCGGGACCAGTACAGAACAAGGCGTCCCAGTCATCGTCCAGTAAATGTGTCTCAGGAGAACGTAAGGGAATTTGATGAGTTTGTTTGCCCGTGAAGTACGTTTTCTTCTGGTAATTCCGATACTGCCACCAAGCATTTTTGAAGATAGCAGAGGTATTAGCACAGGTTACCTCATCCTGAGTTTCCAAATCGGTCTTTCTCTATAGAGAAAAATGGGAAAATTTGCTGTATTATAACCATCATGGAGGTAGGATGTATGAGACGAAGCAAAGTAATTGCCATGAATAACATTACTTACACATAACTCCTGGACAAATACCTGAAACTGGCATTTTCCTTCATCTTCAGTATAATATTTCCAAGATGGGAAGATACGCACATACGATTTAACAACATCAAATGCGATAGATGCTAAACTACGACTAGCTGGTTGTGCTTCCTCCACAGGAATAGGCGTACTAACTGGTGGAGTTGGGGTTTGCCGTGATAGTACTGGCCCTTTGGGCACTGGAACTGCCTTACTAACTGCTCTTGTTTGGGAGCTCTGTGGTGGAGATGGTGCTGTGTCAACATGAACTGGGTTACTATCGGCTGGGGTTAGATTGGGTGAAGCTGGTTCTCTGTCCATCGCAGTAGGGGTACAATCTGTGAGAGTTTGGGTTATGTGTGGTAGGGCTGGTTCTTGTCCATGTACAACCGGGGTGCTATCTCCACCAAGAGGTAGCACTGTTTTATTTAAAGGCCATGTTTTTAGTCCGCTAGATACTGGCATCACCCGCTCCAATTCAAATGGCTGATAAACAGGAAACATAGTTGAATGTACAGACATTGTATGAGAGACAGATGCAATAGATAGTGTGGAAAAAAAGAGGGCATGAAATAGTTGACATGTATATTGTTTAACTAAAATGGATAGCATGACATAATTTCACATATATGATGTCTATCTAAACTAGATAGCATAGCATAACATAATTCAAATATATGATGAATAACTAAACAGGATCGCATGACATAATTCACCTACATGTTATCTAAGTAATCAAGATCGCATCATTTAATTCACATATGTGATTTATATGCTAAACAGAGGGCATTCGATATGATGTCTGAACTAAGAACATGGTGTTGAATATTGTGTATATGATGTCTAAACTATGCAATGCAAGACCCCGTATGCATGATATGAGCAGTATAACCGTGCCAAGTTAGAGCATACACCTCAGTGGGAGAATAGGACTGGTCATCAGTCTCTGAATCCATCTCTGAGGAGCTATCGGGACCCAACAAGAGATCTGCTTCGACAGGTAGCACTGTCTGCTCTGAAGGCCTTGTTTTCACTCCAGATTTTTCCATCTCCCACCCAAATGGCTGATTCACAGGAAGAGTAGTTTAATGTACAAACATTGTCGACAAATGGAAATGTAATGAAGAAAAGGATGGGCAAGATATCATTCAAATATATGATGCCTGGTTAAACAGGATGGCATTGCACATTTCACATATATTATGGCTGGCTAAAAGACATGAGACTGCATAATTCCCATATATGATATAGAAACTAAACAGGTGGCATTACAGAACATGTCTAAACTAAGCAGATGACATATATGATGTCAAAAGTAGGCACTGCAAGGCAACATATGCATGATATGACTAACATCATCATGCCAAGGTAGAGCAAACACCTTGGGGGTAAATAGGAGTGGTCAGCGGCGTCTGAATCCGCCTCAGAACAGATATCTTCCTCTGGATTACAATCTAGAGAGGGGTGGGGAGGGTTTGCCATTGAACCCACCATGGAGCGATGTCTGCATGACATTGTATTGCCGCGCAAAACTCTTCTCTTTTTCTCTACATGTTCAGCATGACTGTGTACAATATCTGACATGCATACGAAAAAATATGGTGAGATTATGTAAGGAGAGCATGCAGAAATTTAGAGTGATGGTAACAACCAGTGGATCGTCGTTTTTCCGTTGAACCAAAATAGCCCTAATGGATCGACGTGAATGTATAGTAATAAGTGATGCAACAAGTGTACAACCTCTTTGTCGTAGCCGTGTCGACCTCAGCATCATTGGGTTGGTCGCTGAAGCAGTTGAGGCAGAGGTGGCTGTCGGAGGTGTGGAGGAAGATCTGAGGAATCTGTAGACGGCGTCCAGGGCACTGCTCTGTTGTGATGGATCGTTCTGTCGTTGGAGCAGCTCCGGTGAGCCGTAAGACGTCAAGGCTGAAGCAGCACAAGACAGACATCGTCAATCTCAAGTGGGATTCTAATAGCATCTCCAATAGATGATGTAAAATGGATGTAAAATTAACATCACCAAAAACCACCTGACTACAACAGATGAGGTAAAAACTGTTGACTCTGAACTTAACTATCGAAACTGAAATTTACTGTGGAATCTGAATGCTACTGGCGAAACTGAACGCAATGGTAGCAGAGAGGCACTTGACATGTAGTTTAGGGAGGGCCTGCAGTTCATCTTCAACCTGCACCCCCCTGAGCCGCCAGCCACCACCGGCCGAACCGCCGGCCCCAGCGCCGCCTCGCCACCCCAAAACAACTCGCCACCATCGCCCCGGCCAGCCCTCTAGGCCCCCGCCCCCACGCTGAACCCTAAGATAGATAGTGGGGTACCTCTCCGGTGAGCCCCCGCCCCCTCTGCGGGTGGTTCTTCCTTAACTCCAGCGAGCCCCCCAACCCTTGAAAATCGACTGACCCAAAAGTTGATTCAGTCGACTGAAGTGTGGCTTAATCGGAGCAAAGCAGCAGCAAGAGCGAGGGGGAGAGCAGCAGCAGCTAGGCGAGTGAGCGATCAAGCGAGAGCCGGAGCAGCAGCAGCAGATCCGGCTCGTATGGACGCCGCCGCCGAAGGGGCCTCGCATTGGGGGAGAGCCACCGTGGAGATGTCGCCCGCGACGCCGGCTTCAAGGTAGCTGCTCCATGGGGGTGCGGGATGGAGCACCATCGGCGCGGGGAGGTAGAGTTAAGGAGAAGGTGCGATGCGATGAGTGTACAACCTCTTTGGTGGCACCGAGTAGGCCTCGGCTTCGCCCGAGGAGTCGGTGAGGATGTTGTGGTTCCAGTGGAGCAGGTTAAGGCGGCGCTGTGGGGATGGAGCAGCCGCGATAGACGAGGCGATCGTTGGAGCAGCTCCTTGGAGGTGGAGGACGGGGCGGCTGAACCGGCGGGACGGCGAGATGGACGACGGATCCTCATCTGGGGAGGTGGACGAGGGATGTGGTTCTGTTGCGGTGGACGACGTCGTCAGGGAAGAGGCTCCCGCTGGGCAGCGGTGATGTGGCAGACGGAGGAGGGTGGGGTTTCGCGGCTGGAGCGGAGAGGTTGTGGCGGCCTGGGATTTTGAATGGCGAAAAGGGGGCGATGGGAGGGGGTGAAGCATGACATAGGGGCGCGCTTGTCCAAAATGTAGGGTGTGTTACAAAAGTACCCCCCACCGATTTGAACTAGCGGCCCTTTCGGCTCAGGGTTAGAAGGAGGATTTCACGTGTCGGGATTTGGCAGCTAGAGGGAGTTTTCGCGCGCGTTGTAATTTCGGGATAGCAAGGCGCGGGTTGTGAAGGCGCCAGTTTTGGGAGCATGATATCTGAATTTTTGGGATATAACAAGACGCGGGTTGAATTTTAGGGACAAGCCTAACGTGTAGTAATATTGTACCTGTACGTACGAAATCAATTCACACTTCCCTCAACCAAAAAGAAAACGAAAAAATAAAACTATTCACACCACACAGAGAGAGTCTTGCCCCGTTTTACTATACAAATGCTATTCAAAGCTACTCCCTCCTTCCATCTATATAGGGCCTAATGCGTTTTTTGATGCTAACTTTGACCAAATATTAGAGCAATGATATATGACATGCAACGTACACAAAGCACATAATTAAATTCGTCTGTGAAAGGTTCTTTCAATGATATAATTTTCACATTGTGCATGTCATGTACTATTAATCTTGTCAATAGTCAAAGGCGGTCTTAAAAATCTCATTACACCCTATATAGATGGAAGGAGGGAGTATGAATCCATGTTATGTCCGATTAAATTTTTTCGCTTGCTGTATAATGCATGTAACCTACTCATACCAACATTTTAGTGCATTCCAAATGTCTATACTATCGCTGCAATTCAAACTAAATTTGAATTCGTTTCTCTATTTCAATAAGAATCTATAATTAATCATGATTGTTGCCAACTTCAACCATCATAGTTTCCTTGCTATCCGCCAGATATAAATCGGACGGTCTATAATGCAGGATGGCAGGGACACCATCATCAACAAGTCCATTTTTATAAGAGTAGAGATAAAATATATTAAATGTAGTATAACATGTTCATAACCACACCATGTGTATCACTGTTATATATATTCACACATGCGTCGGTTTGAAACACTATGATAAATTCTTCAAATATCCGAATTCGCTTTTTATAATGAAGTATATATGATCTCTATTCGTCTTTTACACCCACACAACCCTCTTATCTTTGTAGCTAGCGCTAACTTTCTCTTGTGCATGCACACGGCCGCATCCCTCTCACCCTCCCTCAGCATTCTCTAGATCCATCGTGCAAATTCGTCTTTTCACTTTAGGTCGTTCACCCATGGTGTGTGTAGGCCCCGCAGCTCCTTCTTTACGGCACACATCGATCGATATGCCTCTCTAGCCAGGTGTGCCTAGCACAAACACAAGCTTCCCTTCTTCTCTTGTCACCATCCATGCCTCACTCCCACCACTCTTTTCATCGTTCTCGTACTAGCACACTCCTCCCTCCTCGATATAGTATGCCTCTCGTACCACCTCTTACATGCATCCCTCTCTCTCTATCCTTCTCCTCGTGCCTCATTTGCTTCTAACACACACATGCAGGTATACCGATCGATCTCCCAACATATATCTAGATCGACTTTAACTACCCCCATCGACCGCCATACCTCACAAGATATGTCTCTCCTTTCTCTAACAAAGGGCGATTGATCTTCCTATGTAGTTACGTCTGCTTACCACAGCCACATCGTCCCCCTCATCATTCGTGCATGCCTCCTGACCCGTCTCTCACACGCACGTGCACAGACAACAAGCAGCCATCTCCTCTCTTATTGATATTGCGGGCGTGCCCTCCGTTTGTCTAGCAAGCCATCCCACCATTTATTAGAAGCAACTCCACTACCACCCCCTCCAACACTCTAGCTCTATCTCTCTCCCAACCTTATTCCTCTCTTGCACATATGCATGGATGCCGATCGATCTCCCTTAATACATGAGGCAAATCGATCTCCTTAATACATGAGGTAGGCCTCTCTCCTCCTCCACACATATACCAGCCATTGTACCTCTATAGTTAATTGGGCCTCCCTCTTCCCCCACCACACACCGATAGTCGAGCGCTGCAGGTAGGTATCCATGCCATATAGACAAACTGCACATCTCCCATCTCATGTTCCAGTAGGCCAGCCACTCTATATCTTTGACGTGGGCACACACAAATTCGATGGCACTCTTTATCGATCACGCGCGCACACACACACACAGACACACACACACACACACACACATCATCCCTCTCTGAGATTCTATGGACACCTCAAGCTGATGATACCTCCACTCTCTTCTCGTGGATCGCCCCCTCTATATACTCCCTCCGTTCTAAATTACTTGTCTTGGATTTGTCTAGATACGGATGTATCTAGACTCATTTTAGTGCTAGATACATACGTATCTAGACAAATCTAAGACAAGTAATTCAGAACGGAGGGAGTATATGTTATATCGATGACTCTATTTCACACACATTGCATATGTTACATTTTTTGATTGACCCCCCCCCCCAAAAAAAACTCTCAAGAACCCACACACCATATCTCTCTAGGTTTGTATCTCTCTCACACAACCCCACGTAGGTGGTGTACGTATACAAGAAGAGAATAGGTGCATCGTGCACGTATTCACGCTTCGTGCCCAGCCACACCCGTGCCGGTACATGGTGGAGCTCATTTCTTTATGAAATGGCAGCCACATGCTAATTTGAATGCCTATAGCGGTTGTTTACCTAGGGAGGTCGTGTACCACACGTGCATGAAACAAAGTTCGACTTGACGCGTTGCCTCATTATTTTTAAATAAAGTTATATCACTCAATGGCACATACACATAATATAAAATGATTTTTATGGAGAAAAAGGTAGTCCGCTCACTATATACAATGGAGCCTGCCTGCCTGGTTTGTCGCTCTTCAGAGTATCTCACACAAGTCTGCGGTGGCCTCTCTCTCTCTCTCACTGTTGGTCACTAATCCGGCTGCATCCCGTCCGCCGGGGGAAAGGGAGTGCGGTGGCCTCTCTCTCTCTCACCGTTGGTCACTGATCCAGCCGCATCCCGTCCGCCAGGGGAAAGGGAGGAAGTGCATCGTTTCTCCGTTCGACGGCACCGAGGCAGCACGTCCCAATCTGCGGTACATGCCGTTCTCTCTAACCAAGCTCCGGTGCGGCAGGGCCTACGCCACCTGGTCGCAGATTCCGCCCGCCGCCGCTCACCTAGTTACATCCCGACGACCTCCAGGTATCCCCTCCGGCCTTGCTCCACTGCCCATCTTCCCACGTCGCTGCATGTGGATCTTCCATAGTTCTTTGCCCAAAACGTAGCACGTCCGGCGTACCTTCCATATTGCATTCTCATTCTCACACCGTTTTAGACAAACACAACCGTGTTGTTATCTTCCCTTAGGACAAGGAATATGCTTCTTTTTTGTCGTCGCATGTCATCAACTGTTATTGGCAAGTAATTGTTTCCTTTCTACCTCTTTTTTGCAAACAAGGCTATCCATTTCACCTCGTTGCTATCACGACCTTTTGGTGAACTGCACAAATCACTTTTTTCTTAAGAGTGTTTTGTGCGGTTGTACTAAAATGCCACATGGGCAACGTCTCTACATTTCAGTGCGACTGCACAAAGGGAGATTGGTTTTGCTTTATCCTCCTCATCCAACTCCGAGCCTAATCTTCTCCAACTAGTTAGTCTTAAGAGAGACTACAAAGGTGACCGGCTCCTACTTGTGTGTTTATTGTTTCATCAGCAGTCCTCTATTATCGTAATCACATTTAATATCTTTGGAATAGGGACGCTCAGCTCTATTTTAGTGGAACTGCACAAAATGATCGGAATGTTGCATGCTCCAGACAGCTACTTTTTTCCCAACATGCCTTGTTGATTTAGACAGAGCTGGGGGGACGTTGCTGCCAATGAAAGCATGGATCAATTTTAATTTAACACCTTCTCACAACTCTGTCTTCAGTTGTGATGTAATTATTAGCTCTGATCTGCTAATAATTGACATGCATTAGCAAGGAAGTTAGTTTTTTATTGTTTTGGAAAGAGCATCGATGGCAAGACACGCGAAACAAAAGTGGAAAGCTCACACCATTGTACAGTTTCATGTCGCTGGAAAATTATTTGTATAGTACGTCAATTATGTAAACAAATGATGGAAGCTTGATAGCATTGCCAGAAGCCTCTTCATCATCCGGGTCCATGTGCCATGCACAAAATTATACTCCTTCGTTCCTAAATATTTGTCTTTTTACAAATTTCAAACGGGCATATTTTAGAGTGTAGATTCACTCATTTTGCTTCGTATGTGTACTCCCTCTATTCCTAAATATTCTATTCGTCTTTCTAGAGATTTCAACAAGTGACTACATACGAAGCAAAATGAGTGAATCTACACTCTAAAATATGTCTATATACATCCGTATGTGCCAGTCCATTTGAAATCTCTAAAAAGACAAATATTTGAGTAGTCACTCGTTGAAATCTCTAGAAAGACAAATACTCCAGAGTATATTTAAGAACCGAGGGGGTAGTGCACAACCGCATGGGAGACTCAGCCCGGTCGTTGCGCCGCATTAATAGTGAGTAATGAGAAGTCAAATCATAAGCCCCACTATAAGTTGCTCTGAAGAAGCAACCATTAATACACTCTTCTTTGAATCCGCTCATACTACTCCATCTATCACTGTTTATACAGCGCGCTTCAGAAAAAAGAAAAAATCTGTGGGACCAAGGCGACTAGCGATCAGCCTGAAAAATAGCATTGGTTGTTATAGCACGGCGTCTATTACTAGAGGGAATAATGCATACACACATGCATGCAGTGCTTCCACCCCGGGTACACACATGCATGCACTTACTCCACTCCGTAGTAGTACAGTACATGGAGAGAAAATTGTGGACTTGATTGCGGTTACCACGCCCTAATTAATTGAGCATTAAACCAAACACGTCTAAAGTCTCTCTGGTGGTGGAAATGCATTGAGAGAAATGCATCATAATGAAGCGCGCCCTGTAAACTGTGACGGAGGGAGGAGTAGTATGAAGGTGCAAAACCAAGTACGCGTATGGTCAGTCGGTCAACGCACGTCCTCTTGGCATATTACTGACATGTGGGACAAGAGTATGAGCAAATCGATCTCAATTGACGGCAAAGAGCCAACTCGCCGTTCCTTGAGAGAGACGAGGGGGCTGTTTGGTTCTCAGCCTAAGGTTTCCACGTCTAACCTTAGTCATGCCACAACACCTTAGGCATATGTTTGGTTTATTGCCACACTTGTGGCTTGCCACACTTTTCTAGTTATACGGCCCACATGCTACAAGAAATACGGCCAATTATGACTCCCCATTTTGGTCGTTAATTCGTCATTGTTTTCGTTTATTGACCTTTTTGACCAAATTTGGAAGGTCAACAGTTGACCGTCAAGAACGAACAAACATGACCTTCTCTGGAATTTTGGTCATGGCCACCCTTGACCAAAATTTTGGTCGTTAAATCTTTGACGAAAATTATGGTCACTACTAATGAGCCTAGACCACGTAGGATCTGATGTGGGAGCCAACTTGGCACATGCGATGACATGGATACCATGTAGGATCGGTCCAAAATCAGTTGTTTTAATGGGCTGAGCCCAATAATTCAGCCCACTTTTAAATTTACTTTTGGGCCACAAGCATGGGCCGAGCCCAATAGATCAGTTCTTGGGCTGTGATGTGCAACCCATTTATTTAATCCATCATTAACTGGGCCAGCCCTTTTATCTACCCAACAAAAACATTTTGATTTTTTTCCATATAAAAATATATTTGGCCTTGAAACGGTCCAACCCACTCACACAATTTATTTTTTCAATCTAGCCCTTATTGAAGGGCGACTAACAACAACCAACGGTATCTCAAAAACAAAAATACATTGGCAATTTGGCAGTCAGCCAACACATGAGAATATAATGATGATAATAATAATATAATTCTCTAGGATTTCAATAAGTTAGGCCCAGCAGTATCATTACACCATAGGTTCATAAGATGCACCAACCAATATAACACAACCAGTAGCTTAGTATTGTTACCCCATGTTCATAAGATGGCACATGTCCATATTGTGCACTAGTAACCAGTAACATAAGATGGCACCAACCAAAACAACACATCCAGTGAGGGAATCTGCTGGAGGGCCATTCTTTAGTGAGAAAAGATCAGCAACAACATCACTCTTTGGTTCTTCACCTTCTGGTACCTCTTGTTCCATAGCACTTTCCATGTTAGCCTGACATTTAAAGAAATATCTACACATGAGCAGAGTACTATGTCCATCAATATATTGCAGTTGGTTATGAATGACTAGGAAACTTTATAAGCAAACTATTCAAGAATAGATGTCCTAGTAGCAGAATTTAAGAAGCTAACATCATGATACTAATACAACACCTGACATTTTGGAAGAAAGACTGGAAAAATCTAAACTGCACACGACGCACATCCGCGTCCCGGGAGGCAACTGCTGCACGAGATTAGCTACAGTGCGGTGCACTGTTTGCTCAATACAGACTAGCAGTGATTTCTACATGGGATGGCCAACACATGATTTTGTATATATCTCTGGAATAGAATGTTGAAAAAATAATAATCCAATCTACATGCTACTAATTAAGTAGTAGTTATTCGAAAAGTTTGTAGCAGGCAAGCAGAACAAATCAATCTTGGCAATTACAATTTTTTTGCAGGTTACTATAAGCTACATGAAATAAGCATGGCACCAAGTTTACCAAACAGGTAAGCATGCAAAACAAACCGTTGTTGAAATTTAAATCAGGCACGTAGCTTAAATGGGAACATGTAGCAGACAAGAACGTAGTACGTTTCAGGAGCACATATGTTGTTTCTTTAGTACAATATACAATATCAAATAAATCCACTGCAACAAGTCCTAATCATTTCATTCAGATCATGTATGAAATGACACGAGTTTCTCCATTCTAAAAGCTAGTAAGATAGATGCTTCAAGCAATCAATAGACAAATAATCAGAGAGTATACAATGCTCTCTCTTAATTACCAGTGTCCAACGACAAAGCAATGCCTGTTGGACTGCGACAGGGACTGAAATTGACTGAATAATGCCACATTTTGAGTACCAAAAATATGTGCAATGCGATTAGGAAAGGAAACATAGCAACCATGAAACAGAGGACTCGGACAAACAAACAAACTATAACAAAACATGAATCATATACTCTACTATTTTGAATGAACCATCTCTATCAGATCCTCGAGCAGAGATCATATAATGCGATCAAGTGTAGCAAGGACGAGGTAAACAAGCCACATCAACACTGTAGAGAATACTAGAAACTGACTATCGCTTGAGCTGACCCCTCCGCTTTGAGAGGACGACGATCTGTTTATTGAGCGTCTTTCTGGTTGTGTCCTTAAGGAGAGGGCAGTGGCAGGAGCGGCCACAAACATGGAAATTAGTTGGACCCACGACCCGTGTACGCTCTCACCACCAGAGAGGAGGTGCATTGCATACAAGCTCCTTTGGGTCTACGAGAGCTAGAGCGAGGTGGGGTCAGTAAAAATCAAGGATGCTGTTGTTCTAAGTCAAGCTAAGTAAAAGAAATCAAGGGCATAACAGATTCAAGTCAACAAAAATTAATATGTGCACGTGATAGGAAAGATCACAAGAAATAGACTACCCTAATCAAGTATACTATAACATCGAAAAAGTCAAACAAGCTCATTGTGCATTTTATTTTTTAGTGTGAGAAACAATAAGCATAAGTAGCCACTAGCAAAATAACGTGTTATCTACATGCCCTATTATCTGCAACAATGACATTAGGCGATGAAGAACAATATATTTCCAATGCAATATGTTAGCCAAACACACCCTGCCACGCCAATCATCTCATGATCCAATAAAATGTCTAGAAAAATCTATTGAATGGCATCAGTCCAGATTTATATCTGGTGTGCTAGTAAATCTGGACGATCGATGAACATCAAACATATCAAGAAAAACAGTACATCAAGGCATCGACCTAATTTCAGTAAGCAAATCAACTCAATTTAAAGAGCTAGATGGCAGCTAAAAACTAACTCCAAATCTATCTATATTCTTATATATTGTACGAATAAGCTAACAACTAACTCCAAATATATCAACACTCTTATATAACTCTGAATCTAGATGACAGCAAATTAACACAATTTAAAGAGCTAGGTGACAGACCATTGTGGGAGTTGACTATAAGCCACGCTCTTCCACTCGCATCAGATGTAGCCTAGCTCACACTACTCTATGCAGTCGTCGACGCCAACTATGCATTCACAGCCGCTCTCACTCGCTGCTTTTGCTGGTCTCCTATTGCATATGGGGCTGCCATAAAGTGCTACACATTCATCAGTCTCCAACAGAGAGTAGAATAGGAACACAGTTGGTGCTACTATCGTTGTTGTTGGTTGGTTGCTCAATTAACAGAAACGGCTCGTTCTATTCCATGGTTGATACAGTCATTCACAGTAATAGATCAACATGAATATAATTTCAATTGTATCCTAAATCTTTATTAATCAAAATCATATCCATGCATGCTCATGCAGGCAAGCCGACCTTGGCAAAGACAAGAGGCATACAGCTCATCATGCAAGAGAAACTATAAAAACAACATGTCCGGATCTCAATGAACTGCAGATACGACACTTATTATGGAACGGGGGGAGTATATTTGTTGAAATCATATATGAGGAAATTGTTAGATCAGAGAATTAATGTGAATAAAGTTGTTCTAACTATAGATATTTATCACTTCTTCTAAGTAGAGAAGACAACCAAAAATGAAATAACACTGACTAAATTCAGAACATGTGGACCAATTAAGATTGTTCATGCCATTTCTTTTGCTAAACCAAGTACAATTTCCTGAACCAATGTTGCCAAAGGGTGTTTTCATTTTCTTTTTGCACAAAAAGTTCATTTTTCATTTCCCGAGTGCGAAAAACTGTTTTTTAAGAAACTACCAAATATTTGTTGCAAAATAGCACCATTCGATTTTTCAAAAATATTAGACCATATTTTATGTCAAAGTAACCAAATGGTTGCACGTTAATAGCTTTCCGTCCACATCTCGTCAAATTGACAAATTTTTGCCGATTCAGCAGTAACTGGATCAATTTTTAACTACAGCTACCTCACAATTAACAATTTCAAGTGCTTGGTTAGAACTTTTTGAATACATAGTCAACATTTTTTTATACAACATTTAAATATTTTTTAAATACAAGATTAATATTTTTAATACATTGTTAATATTTTTATTTACACATTTTAACATTTTCAAATGCTTGATTTATGTTATTATATAATTGTTTAACAGTTTTGAAATGCTCGATTAACATTTTTAAATACATGATCAACTTTTTCCACACACATTGTATTTTTTTGTACATATGGTAATCATTTTCTTTATACACATGTAAGATTTTCAAATGATTGGTTAACATTTTGTTTTTAAATATATATATATATATATATATATATAGAATAAGTGGAAGTATAAATAATAAACAAAAGTAAAAAAAGAATGAACGAACAAAAAACAGACCAAAAAACGAGCCGCGGCCTAGTACTTGGCCCACTCGGCGAACAAAAAATATAAAAGAAAAAAGGTGCCCTTGTCCCACCAAAGGCCCAAGCCCACTCGACACTACCCATTAAGGGCGTGTTCGGAATCTCTCCCGTCTGCTAACTCCGCTCCGCGCGAGGAGCGTGTTCTGAGCCGCTCCCAACAATATTGTTGGCGCTCTGTCCGCTTTGGGAGATGTTGGGGCAGAGCGGATAGTATCCGAACGGGCCTAAATAGGTTACGGGAGAGAATGTACCTGTGTGTTTGTTATGGTGTGGTGGTTTGTCTCCTTAGGAGAACTCGACTGGTAGCTAGTTCGAATCACATGGTGTGGTTTCTTTTTTGCTTTATTCACCTTTGTGGGACGGGTCCTTTTTCTTCTTTGAGAGTGGCGTTTTGGCGCAGTGGCCTTTTTTTCTTGCTTTATTCACCTTTGTGGGACAGGTCCTTTTTTCTTTGAGTGGCATTTTGGATCTTAGATGTAGATACACCTATTATGAAATATGTATAGAAAAAATCTCGTGTGTACATCTGGACATCCTATGTTCGCACACAAAATTTCGGTGAACAAGGGCATTTTTGTTGCATGTGTAAAAAAAGATTACAAATGGCTTCTGAATATTAATAGCTGTAATCAACCATCGAAAATTGTGTTTTTCACACAAGCCACAAAAAATGTCATTTTTCATCAAAATTTGGTGCACACACATATAGTGTCCGGATTTACATGTGGGATTTTTTCTCGAATTTTTTTAACTTTTTAAAATATGTATTTAGACAATGGGTGCATATACACCTATGAGCCAAAGTGAATGTTTGCCTTTTTCTGCTTTATTCACCTTTGTGGGACGGGTCCCACATGTCATTTGTACTGTGTTAGTTGGCCCCGTTTGTAAATGTAGACCCATTTTAGTCAACAAGTCAATCTATGGACGAACTGACGCTACAACCGAATCATAAGCAAAAATGACACGACACATAGGTAAAATTGATGATGTGGAGATCCAGTCATCCATGTTACAACACCATGACCATCTGGATTGGTCGTAATCAGCTAGAAATAAGGTTATCGACCACTGTTGTCTGCTTATGACCATTTTGTGTAAGGCAATTACAACCTTTTTGACCAAAATAGTCACTATGGTTTATGGTTCCGACTCTCCTAAATAGGCCATGACCAATTGGATCGAAATGGTCATAGATTTTTGACGATTTCTTCCACGGTCACTGCCAGAAGGTCACAATTGAGCATATTTCTTGTAGTGACAAGTCATAGGCTCAATTTTTTGCCAAATCTTGCCACACTTGTGGTGGCCATTTTGTTAGCCACACTTTTTGTGGCAGCCACAGTTTGCCTAAGAATAGTTGTCGCAAAGTTAGTCATGAACCAAACAAGCCTGAGGAGCGAGAACACACAGACGGGCTCGCGCGGAGGCCAAGATATATTCGAGGATGGTTGGTTGATCGATATCATTCATTACATGTTGGGCTGCCATTTTCCGCCCTTCTCCGGAATAAACATGTACTTTATCAGAGATAAAAAATAAGAGTACAAACGCTCCACCATGCGGTTCTAGTAGTAGTACTAATCGTACTACTGCGCTTGGCTCTTCGCCTCTTCGTGAAGTCGAACAATGATGGTACACCGCATGTTGGGTACTACAGTGTATGCCTCTCACAATCTGACACCGAATGGACTGATGCATGTCCACCGAGGGTAGGTTGCATTAGTCAAAAGGCGTAAGCAAGCTTCACCTTGTCCTGCAAGCTTCTCCTCGTTCTGCGAGTTGACGGGACACACCAAAAAGTAGTGCTCATCCATACTCCCTCCTTTCCAGTTAATATGGCTTCGAAACTACTACGCAGACGATACTTGTTTGGACGAAAGCTGGACGATGGTGAATCCATTGGCATGTCGTAGTTTGCTCATAGGCATGGATGGCTTGATTAGCACTGTCGTGCAAGAATCGTGCACCATGAGTCGTCTGCATAGCAGCGCTCATATGGCTTAATCTTTTTTGCGGGTAAATGAGAGAGCTTTATTCATATATAAGCATTCTTAGGACGATCAGCCAAGACACTAGTCACTAGGAAGCGAGGTATCCCGCAAAAAAAGAAGTAGGAAGCGAGGTGTTTCATCAAGCCAGCTCTCGGCCACATTCAAAGTGCAGCAACTACGGTTCGCACGAAGATGCGCCTTAAGGTTTGCTGACCTGTTTACATGCTGAATAACAAAAAAGAGGAAATATTACCAAGCGCTACTATTTGTAATAGGATATGAGCCAGAATTAAGCGAGAATTGTGGCGAGTGTTCCATGCAATCAACTTCCATTATCACATGCGAGAACCCTCGAAGAGAACCAAATGTGTTGAAGATTCCTTTATCACATTTTAAAATTATAATAAGAGTGCAGACGCTCCTTCATCCGGTTCATACTAGTATAGTACGTACCTTTATAGACTATAGTAGTAGTACTAGTAAACTTTGCGCTTGGCTGTTCGCCTATTCGGGAAGTCGAACAATAATAGCACTGGTAGTAGTATAGTGTATGCTTCTGGCAATCTGACACCGAATTAACTGTTGCACGTCCACCGCCTGAGCGAGGGAGAGCTTGCATTAGTCAAAAGTTTCTCCTTGTCCTGCAAGCGACCGCGCGCAAGCTTCTCCCGTCCTGCAACCTTCTCCTTGTTCGGCAACTTGACGGGACACAGCAAAGTAATGCCAGTCCATACTGCCTCCTCTCTGGTTAATATGGCTTAATTTCAAACGAGATAAATACACTGTCTGTCACTGTATATTTGTAAAATTACGGCCAGTGGACTTCATAATACACTCATTGCACTCAATATATATATTTTCTGGTGTTTATACGGTCACCAGCTCACCCTGACTGAGTATGTGTGTGCATGCACGTGTAGGTTGAGCACTTAAGCATGACCATGTGTGTTCCATCGTGTGCTCGGACATGCATGCATTAGGGTGTCGGTGTCAAAACCGGCGGATCTCGGGTAGGGGGTCCCGAACTGTGTGTCTAGGCGGATGGTAACAGGAGGCAGGGGACACAATGTTTTACCCAGGTTCGGGCCCTCTTGATGGAGGTAAAACCCTACGTCCTGCTTGATTAATATTGATGATATGGGTAGTACAAGAGTAGATCTACCACGAGATCAGAGAGGCTAAACCCTAGAAGCTAGCCTATGGTATGATTGTTGTTTCTACGGACTAAAACCCTCCGGTTTATATAGACACCGGAGAGGGCTAGGGTTACATAGAGTCGGTTACAATGGTAGGAGATCTACATATCCATGTCGCCAAGCTTGCCTTCCACGCCAAGGAAAGTCCCTTCCGGACATGGGACGAAGTCTTCAATCTTGTATCTTCATAGTCCAGGAGTCCAGCCGACGGTATAGTCCGGCTATTTGGACACCCCCTAATCCAGGACTCCCTCAGTAGCCCCCGAACCAGGCTTCAATGACCACGAGTCCGGCGCGCAGATTGTCTTCGACATTGCAAGGCGGGTTCTCCAAATCATGTGTACTTGTTGAATAATGTCTGGTTTCTTGTAGCGCTCCTTGGCTTCTACGCCCAATAATGGTCATCTTCCACGTGTCAAACGAATACGAAAGGTAGGGTGTTTTTTTATATTTACACCCCTAGTCGTGTGAATGAGCCGCCTATTTAAGGGGACGAGGATTTAGATCCAAACCACACCTTCTCCCCTCCGCGATTCTTCATCAGAGCATATCCGATAGAGGTCCATTCTATCATGGTCGGCCGCCGCAGCTCCTCCTCTCGCCCTTCCAGCCCTCATCCTGGAGATTGGAAGAGGTGCTCCATCCCGGACAGCGAGCTAGCGACGCTCCAGACCAAGGGATTTCTCCCCCCGGCCTATATGGTCCCGGTTCAAGCCGGACTCGCCACCTATAATGGCGGAGGGCAAGCGGAGAGCGCCCCCAATCCCTCCAAAGGAGAGCGGGTATGCCTTGTCCCTTACTTAATAAGAGGGCTCGGATTTCCAATCCATCCGTTTCTTTGGGGGCTCTTGGAGTTCTATGGCCTCCAGCTGCACAACCTCACGCCTGCCTCCATATTGCATATCGCAGGCTTCGTAGCCCTTTGCGAGCTGTTTTTGGGCTGCGAGGATCATTTCGCGCTGTGGAAAAGGCTATTCTGCCTTGTGCCCCGTTCTAAGAAGGGGTCAATATATCAAGTGGGCGGAGCCGAAGTGTGGCGCATCGCCGGGACCGGATATCTATCCGGAACCCCAAAGAAGGCGTCTGAAGACTGGCCTTCGGAATGGTTTTATATAGAGGACGTCCCGCTACCGGATCCTGTCCGGATCGGCCTCCCTGAGTTCGACAGTGCTCCCCTAAAGAAGCGCCTAAGCTGGCGTCCACGGAGCCCTCAGAGGGAAAGCGACAAGGACGTTCTTTACCTGATGGGCCAGATAAGATTGTTAGCTCATTCCGGACTGACCATGATCGGGGTCATGGCCGCATGCCTCATGCGGAGGGTGCAGCCACTTCAGTATAGAGGCCGCCCCATGTGGGACTTCAATAGGGAGGACGACGCCACCCGCCACGGCCGTAAGGGGCCGGATTCGGCTGCCGCTCTAATAAAGATCTTGTCCACTTTGTACAAGGGAGAAGAGGAGGAATTTCTCCACGTCAACCCGCAGGGTGGATTTTCTATGTACAATCCCCCAAGTTGGGTAAGTGGACACTTTTACTTGCCCATCCATTTTATATTCCCATCGTTAAATGTTCAGCCTAACGACTTCAACGCAGGAACTGCGCCAGGTTGTTAAAGAAATAAACATCCCTCCTCCACAACCCGAGGATCCGGGACGGTTCCTCGACCCGGCCTCGCAAGAGGATCCGGACCTATCTGTGGAGCTGATTGATGGGGTGTTTCATCAATTGAGCAAGGACAACGCCTTGGTGGCCATTACGGCCGATTACCCAGGGCTACTCCCAGCCTCACAGGTAACTGAGACCGAAGTCCCACCACTTTGAGAAGGGATCTATCCTCGCCTGTTTTCGATTGCCGTATGACAACCGTGTTTTGCAGGGGAGGTCCTTGAGACGGGAGGCCGAGCCTGCGGCGACTAGCCAACGAGGGGCGGCAAGGCCCCGTGGGCTGAAAAGAAGTGCGGTCCGGACTGAGACGTCGGCGCAAAGGTATAGCGCGCCATCTTATTCCCAGGTGTTATTCCTTCAAGGCATACTAACGCTCGTGCATTCTTCAGGACGAAGAGACCTCACCGGACTATATCCGGAGAGGTTGCCAATCGCGCCTCCACCAGCCAGGCTCCAAAGCCTGGTCCGGAAGCGGAGGCGAACACGAGGCGTGCACCGGACGCTCCTCCGACAGAGGATGCGGACAGGCTGTCTGCCACCAATTCCGAGGTGGAGAGTGCCATGAACCACAAGCGTCGTCGGACAGTTCTTCGTGACGCTTGTTTCTCCCAAGAGGCATTGGATGCCTTCAATTCGGGAGATGCGTACCTCCGTGCCTCTCAAAATGGTCTAGCCAGAGCCACAGAGCAATATGTAAAAGACATACGGGTAAGAAAATTTTGGTAATTATATATATACCAGTAGCCCCCGAGACTTGAAACAGTTAGAATAACTAATTTAAGGATCATTTGTTATGCAGGTTCTTACAGAAAAGAATACCCTACTGTCCCAGGAGCTAGAAGAGTGCAAAGCCCAACTTGAGGCCACACTAGCCGCGGCAGGGGAGCCCAAGGAGACCCCCTCTGGTAATATACGCTTCAAAAGATAAGTATTTTGCGAAGTGCGGCGCGGGTGCAAATCTGACAAATGAAATTGCAGATGGCGCCGGATTAAATCCGGAAGAGCAACAACTCCGACGCCAGCTGAAGGCTGGTGAGAGCGTGCTGACAAAGGTGAGGCGGGAGAAGAACGATCTCCAAGATGCCAACACCAAGCTGGGCATTGAACTGAAGGATGTTCGTGCCCAGCTGTTGGACTCCGTGAAGGAGAATCAGTGCCTTCGACGCGGCATATATAGTAAGTGCTTAAACGAACTTTGAAAAAAGAGTTTGGCGAGGAAGTCGACTAACAGAGTAATGTCTGTAGGTATGCTAACAGGTCGTCCTGCAGAGGAAATGCCCGGTTCTACGGGTGACCTTCTTCCCGAGCTCTCACAACTGCACGAGCGAGTTAGGCAGGTGATGCAAAGCATCGCCCAGGCCTTGTGGCCATCCGTCTCCATGCCCGAAGGCCTTGGAGAGCTTGTAGAGAAGCTGAAGGGAGCGCGGCGGCGCTTCCGATTTTGGAAGATGTCGGCTTGCCGTCAAGGCGCCAGGGAGGCCTGGGCCATGGTGAAGACGCGGTACACGAAGGCTGACCCAAACCACATGGCCGAGGTCGGACCCGTGGGGCCCGATGGGAAGGAGATCCCTGTGAGCTTAGTATACGGCCAAGTAGAATTGGCCGTAAAGTATTCCCAACAGGACTATAAACTAGACAGCCTGTAAGATGGTATTGAAGGGGAATACTATCAGTCAGATTGACTATATAATTATAATTGACATGTGTAATGCCTTCTAGCCGGATTGTAGATCGTTTGTCATGGCCGACCTTTTTGCTTCAACCTCGGGACCTGACGGTCCGGAGTGTGTCCGAATACCATCGCGGTTATATAAGAACCGGGGTATGCATGGTGACCAGGCGTAGGGGTCATTAGTGCTTGAACAGACAAGTGCCCAACTAGTTATGTTATATTACATGGTTAGTAAGAAACATCTTCCAGGGAGAATAGTTCTGTTAGGGGTTCCTTTCCCTAGGAGGCATGCCCTAAAGTGCATGTCCATTCTGCGAAAAGAGACGCAGGAAAAACATCTAGGGGCGTATAGATAAATAAGTGAAAAAAGATCATCTTTAGTTCACCGACCGAATATTCCCTTAAGAACGCTAGCTTTCGGCTTCACCCAGTCTGAGGTACACATCCGGCTGACCCGACAGTAACAATCGCAGAGGTGCTCCCTTTACCACCTAGCTGAACAATCGGGAACGTAGGGGTAAGCACAGGAGCCAGGCAACCCAGCTTGGCCAAAACTTAAGTCATATCGATGCATATAATGGTGAATAAAAGGTACATGCGGAAGTGTGACACATGTGTTGGGCATGAAGCCTGTATAAATAAGCTGCTGTTTGAGGAAGCCCCCAGGTTTAATGAGTGCGGATAGCGCATCGCTGTATGAGCCTTTAAAGGCTATAAGAGAGAGAGAGGAGAAGGAGAGAAATGTAAGACAAAAAGTATATAAAAATGGACAGAGGAAGGAGATGAACACAGAGTCCGGTGCTAGGCGTAGAATCTTCGGAGACGGGCTGCGTTCCCTGGGTTCGGCTCGAGTCGGTTATCCGATGCATCTCGCAGGCGGTATGCTCCACCAGCCAGGACTTGGTCAATTATGAAGGGACCTTCCCACTTGGGCTTGAGTTTGTCCTTTTTCTTGTCCGGTAGGCGTAGAACTAATTTGCCAACGTTGTAATTTTTGGACCGTACTTCTCTGCTTTGGTATCTTCGAGCCTGCTGTTGATAGAATCCGGAACGGGCTTTTGCCACGTCACGCTCTTCCTCCAAGGCGTCCAAACTGTCCTGCCGATCGAGCTCGGCTTCTCTTTCTTCGTACATGCGCACTCGAGGTGAGTCATGAATTATGTCGCAGGGCAAAACTACCTCTGCGTCGTACACCATGAAGAATGGTGTGTATCCGGTGATGCGATTCGGCGTGGTCCGCAGCCCCCAGAGTACGGAGTCGAGCTCCTCTACCCAGTGCGTATTAGATTTCTTAAGGGACCACACTAATCTGGGTTTGATGTCTCTCATGATAAGACCATTTGCACGTTCGACCTGGCCGTTAGTTTGTGGGTGATAGACGGAAGCATAATCGAGCTTAATGCCCATGTTTTTGCACCATAGTTTTACCTCGTCGGCCGTAAAGTTCATGCCGTTATCAGTGATGATGCTATGGGGGACGTCGTAACGGTGTACAACCCCAGATATAAAGTCTATCACCGGTCTGGATTCGGCCGTCTTAATAGGCTTGGCTTCTATCCATTTGGTGAACTTATCCACCATGACCAGTAAGTATTTTTTCTTGTGGGTTCCGCCTTTAAGGGGTCCAACCATGTCAAGCCCCCAGACCGCGAAGGGCCAAGTGATGGGGATAGTTTGGAGGGCGGTGGGTGGCATATGGCTTTGGTTTGCAAAAATCTGGCAACCGACGCATCGTTGGACTAAGTCCTGAGCGTCTGCTCGGGCCGTCGGCCAATAAAAGCCTGTACAGAAGGCCTTGCTTACAAGGGAGCGAGCTGCAGCGTGATGACCACTGAGTCCGGCATGAATTTCAGCCAGGAGGTTCCGCCCTTCCTCTTCGGAGATGCACCTTTGAAGGACTCCGGTAGTGCTTTTCTTCTAAAGCTCTCCCTCATGGACTTTATAGGCTTTAGATCGCCGCACTATCACTACTAGGAAAAGGGCTACTAATGGCGCACCAGTTTTGCCTACTAATGGCGCATCACTGGTGCGCCATTAGTATCACGCCACTAGAATTTTTTACTAATGGCGCACCACTGGTGCGCCATTAGTATTTGGTATACTAATGGCGCACCAGGCAGTGCGCCATTAGTTTTGCCAACGGTGCACCACTAGTGTCTGCTATACTAATGGCGCACCACATGGTAGTGCGCCATTAGTAACACTTTTTAAATTTTTTTCTTAATCTCAGGTCACTATTTCACCTATGAGATATCCAACACATATATATATATACAACAAGCATCCATATAACAATCATAGCCAACACACAAGTTCCATCATATATACAATCATAGCCAACACACAAGTTCCATCATATATACATACATAGCCAACACATAGTTCCATCGTTACATATTACAAAAGTTTCACATTGTTCATCCAACACCGTTATCCATCAATTCACAAAAGTTTCACATTGATACAAAATAAAAACACAAATGGAAAAGAAGCACTCCATCCATGCAAGCTTCCATGAATTAAATCAAATCTGCAAAATGATAAACAAGAAGTTAGAAGAAGAAAAAGAAGAAGACTAGAAGAATACTAGAAGAAGAAGAACACTAGAAGTAAACTTGATCATTTTGTGCTAACATAAGTTATTTTGGAGCTAACCTATAGGAAACTAAGCATATAAGCTCTAAGTTAGTATATTAGAGCCAACTTAGGTAAAATGAAGCTAACCTGTGTCATTTTGGAAAAGAAGAAGAATAAGAAAAAGACTTTAAGCTTATTATGTAAACTTTATCATTTTGTGCTAACATAAGTTATTTTGGAGCTAACCTATAGGAAACTAAGCATATAAGCTCTAAGTTAGCATATTAGAGCCAACTTAGGTAAAATGAAGCTAACCTATAGGAAACTAAGCATATTAGAGATAACATAGGTAACTAAGTATATATATATATCATTTTGGAGATCTGACATACCTGACAAAGTTCAGTTCTCATGCATTGTTCTTCTCCTTCTCCTTCCTCAGCCTGATGCGCCAAGAGCGGCGAGGCGGTGGAGGCGGTGGAGGAAGTGGGATGCAGTCTTCTACCTCAATTGGCGTGGTCATGTCGCCCAGCTGTGGGATCGCCGGCGCCACCACCGGTGCGTGGTCATTGTCAGGCACCACCACCATCGCGAGGCCACCTTTAGGCACGACCATCGCTAGGTCATCCTCAGCCACCTCCATCTCTTGCCCATGGTCAGCCACCACCATCTCTTGCCCATGGTCAGCCACCACCATCTCTTGCCCTTGGTCAGCCACCATCATCTCTTGCCCTTGGTCAGCCACCACCAGTGCTAGGTCATCCTCAGCCTGATGCCCATCGTCATCCTGCAGCTCCTCATCCCCACTCTGCTCCTCTTCTCCCGCACTCTAGTCCGGATCATCCTTCTTGTTGTCTATGCTGCTGCCAGAATCGCTGTTGCTTTCGCTACAGCCAGAATCGCTGCTGCTTTCACTACAGCCATGGTCGCTGCTGCTTTGGCTATAGCCATTGTCACTGCTGCTGCTCCCATTACCTGTCCAAATGCAACAATGACCGTTAACAATCGATGTGAGACAAAGCCAAATGTAGAGGAATAAGAAGAGGCAGAACGTACCGGCATCATAATCTTCAGCGTAGCGCATGCGACACATAGTCGCGTTGAACACCTTCACGATGAGCATGGTGGCGTCGTCGTCGTACCTGAAGAGAAGGAAGTACCCCAGCCGCAGGTCGTAGGCACGGTAGAACTTCTCCTACCCACGAGACAAGTACATGTGGCCCTCCTTGATCACCAACTCCACATCCCACAGCCTGCGAAACCCGTTGCCGGCCTGTCGCAGCTTCACATTATTTGGCGGATCTTCACCCATCAGCATGTTCATAAAACTGTCAGGCAGCCTCTGCAGTTTGGGACAATGAGTGATGTAGGCAAACAACAGATATCATAATGAGATGGGTGAAGGGGAGATCTCTCGTTTTATATACCTGCGTCATGGATGATACTGAAGTCCCAAGTATGATAGTGAAGAACTCGGAAGAATCCAACTCGTACTGCGGTGTCGCAGAGTGGCGGTGGCTGCTTCCCACCATCTCGGATAAGCAGCAGAAGAGACCAATTAGTACCGTTACAACAGATCATAAAACATATGGAGTACCCTGTCTATTTCTTCTATGCTATCAAACCTAACAAACCTACTGGACAACATATAGGTATAACCGATACAACCAAACAAGGCAAGGTATTATACAGATAACATTTAGATTTCTTTACTTGACACCATGATGATACCAAATTCTTGTAGCAGTACAATGAGTTCACAGGATAAAAAAATCATCCACATTCACCAACCCAAACTGGTGGAGATACAACAAACCAGAACCTCCCACGTTTCTGCCATTTTATTTTTCCCATCGTATATGTTTTTTGATTCATGTGATGGTACTTGCTGTCAAACCAAGTATTTTCTTTCTACATAATCTGGGAAGTTTCCTTCTTACTGTCTCACTATGATAGGCAATACAGCGACAGTGTGATAGGCAAGTTTCAGCTGGCAAAGTGTCACGATTCAGACAACAGAGCAGCTAAGCATAGCAAGTGGATAGTTTATTCAGTATACTAGTACTCTTTAGAAAGCATGAGACATATATTACCTGGAGGAGACTTCGTCGGAGAGTTGCCTGTGAATTGAAAATACAACGAGATCAGCAAAGGACAGTAAGATATATACTGAAATTATCATAACACCGTAGGATAAGATATATACAAGATGCAGGTCAAAGAATAGATTATGATAGCTGGACAAGTACAGGTCAAACTAGATAATTTTCAAAACCGGTTTAACCACCGCAGGATAAAACAATACATCCAAGACTGGGCTTAGACTAATATCCTCATAGCATAATCTGACATCAAGAAAATATTATAAGAACAGTGAAAATGTATGTTCACTGCAAATGAATATGGACCAAGTGTTCAGCTTTCTAGTCAGTTGTTTTCTTCAGTGTCAATCGATGTAACTGAATCAAAATTTAGTTAGGTACTCAGTACCACCTTATTTAGTTGAAAAATCAATGCACACCGACAGCTGAGAACCACATCAGTGCCCCTTCTCCAACTGTATCAAAGGAAACCAAGGACATGTTGGTTGGCCAGCTAATCTAGCTATAACTAGTAACCGCTTCACTGGAAAGAGCGGAGACGCAAGAGCAAGAAACATGACAGCAGAGGGAAACATGAAGTGGTGGAATGGGAAAGGGGAAAGGAGGTGGCACTTCCATGAACCTCCACTACAGCTAGTATTGCAGCTTGCATAAAGTTGCAATGAACAACTCAAACAAGAAGTGCAGGGGCATTGAGTTCATCACATAAAACATCTTTCCACCTCATGTAAGGAGATGCCAGCAAACATGCAGGAGCTATAATCATTGCCAATCAACGCAGAAATAAACAGAGCAACCAAAACATCATTACCTAACTCGAAAACACAAACTAGCAGGCTGCAGGCTGAGGCTTTATACCAAACCCCATCAAATCAGCCGTACGAACCCCCCGTGGCGATATAACCGGATAATCTCTACCATCGATTGACTGTATCCCGAGTTCAAGTGCCCTAGCGGAGTCGTTGTGGGTGGGGAATACTATGACCCACAAGTGAATCAGTCCCAACAAGCCGCAAGATTTCCCGAACCTGACCCAAAAACCCTAGTCCAGGCACCCGCATTCCCAATCCCACGCGCGCATCCGAGCCAGGAACCCGCACGGGCGCCTCAAAATCCCACACAAATCCAACCACCCCTACGCATCCAAGAAACAGGGGAAACAGGTGCTACCTCGGGAGGGAAGGCAACGGAGGGAGGCGGCGATCGGAGCGGGCGGCCGGAGAAGAGGGGGGCGGCTGGTTTGACCTTCCCTCGGATGGATAGGGGATGGGTGCGGCGAAGGAGGCGAGGGGGGCGGCAAGGGGGGCGGTGAACACGGCCGGGGGGCAGCGGGTGAGATCGATGAGGCAGGGGAGAGATTAGAGAGATTGGGGATTTAGTGTGGGGGGAAGCTTTCTAGTGGCGCACCACCCCCTCGTGCGCCATAAGTACAACTATTCTAATGGCGCACCACCCCTCGGTGCGCCATTAGAATTTTGTTTTAATCTAGCCCACTAGCCCTATCTACAACCTAACCCTATCTACAACAGAACCCACCCACTAGCCCGGCTGGTCAGCACGCAGCACACACACCTGGAGGTCCTGGGTTCGACTCCCAGGCTCCCCAATATTTTTTTATGCATTTTAAATGCTGTTTTTCATATTTATTTGTGTTTAAATATGTTCAAACTTGTTTAAATCATAACAGTAATATTTTGTCGGGGTGGCGGCGGCAGGGGACGGAGGGGGCGTGGGGGCACGGGGGCAGGGGTCGGGGCGGCGGCGGCAGGGGACGAAGGGGACGGAGGGGGCGTGGGGGCGCGGGGGCAGGGGTTGGGGCGGCGGCGGCAGGGGACGGAGGGGACGGAGGGGGCGTGGGGGCGCTGGGGCGGGGGTCGGGGCGGCGGCGGCAGGGGACGGAGGGGGCGGAGGGGGCGTGCAGGCGCGGCGGCGGCGTACGGTTGGGGCGGAGGGGGCGTACGGTTAGGTTGAGTAGGGAGGGAGGGGAATAGGTGGAGTGGGGGGAAGCTTACTAATGGCGCACCCAGCAGCGGTGCGCCATTAGAATGTTTTTTTGCCAAAAAGTAAAAAAAAAAATACTGGCGCACTCTGTCGCCGGTGCGCCATTAGTAGTTCTAACTACTAATGGCGCACTTTGCCAGGATGCGCCATTAGTATGTTTGAAAAAATGAAAAAAAATTGTTTTACTAGTGGCGCACCTTTTGCCTGGTGCGCCATTAGTGTCTTCCACACTAATGGCGTATCTCCACCGGGTGCGACATTAGTATATAGTAGTGGCGCACCACTTCTCTGGTGCGCCATTAGTGTCAATCCTACCTTTAGCCCTTTTCCTAGTAGTGTATGCAGCGTGCCTCATTTTGGTCTTCGGGGAGTTCCTGCCTGGTAAGGTAGGCGAGGAATGGTTCTGTCCACGGGGCGATGACGGCCATTATTACGTGGGCTGAAGGTGTTATTTCATTGGCAGAGCCTCCAATTATGTCAGAGTGTTTGGTGTCGGGCAGTGCGGTTAGGTCCGGGCTGTTATTGCCAGGTTCCCCTTCCCATACTACGGACGGCTTGAACAGCCTTTCCAAGAAGATGTTGGGGGGGACTACATCGCGTTTTGCGCCGATGCGTGCTAGGACATCTGCCGCCTGATTATTTTCCCGGGCTATATGGTGAAATTCGAGCCCTTCAAACCGAGCTGACATTTTTAGGACGGTGTTGCGATAAGCTGCCATTTTTGGATCCTTGGCATCAAAATCTCCATTTATTTGGGATATTGTGAGGTTCGAGTCCCCGCGCACCTCTAGGCGTTGAATGCCCATGGATACTGCCATCCGGAGACCATGTAAAAGGGCCTCATATTCGGCTGCGTTGTTGGAGTCTGTGTACATTATCTAGAGTACGTATTGAACTGTGTCTCCTGTGGGGGACGTCAAGACGACGCCAGCCCCCAGACCGGCCAATATTTTGGAGCCGTCGAAGTGCATGACCCAGTTTGAATATGTGTCGTACTCTTTAGGGAGTTCGGCCTCCGTCCATTCTGCGATGAAGTCGACCAAGACTTGCGACTTGATACCTCGCCGTGGCTTGTGAGCTATGTCGAACGGGAGGAGCTCAATGGCCCATTTTGCAATCCGGCCCGTCGCGTCGCGGTTGTTTGTAATATTGTTAAGTGGCACTTCCGAGGCTACTGTTATTGAACACTCTTGAAAGTAGTGTCGCAGCTTCCGGGATGCCATAAATACCGCGTACGCAATCTTTTGATAATGCAGGTACCATGACTTGCACAGAGTAAGGACAGTGGACACATAGTAGACCGGCTTTTGAAGGGGGAATTTGTGTCCATCCGTTTCTCGTTCGACGACGAGCATTGCGCTTACGACCTGATGGGTTGCTGCAATGTATAATAGCATTGGCTCGCCAATGTTTGGCGCGGCCAGGACTAGGTTTGTTGCCAAGATGGCTTTTATTTCGTCGAGTCCGGCCGTGGCTGCATCCGTCCACTCGAAGTGTTCGGTGCGCCGAAGGAGGCGGTAAAGGGGTAGGGCCTTTTCTCCCAAGCGGGAGATAAAGCGGCTTAGAGCCGCCACGCATCCGGTTAATTTTTGTATTTGTTTGAGGTCCTTCGGGATATCCAATTGTGACAGAGCTCGGATCTTGGCTGGATTTGCTTCAATTCCTCTACCGGATACAATGAAGCCCAAGGGCTTTCCGGCTGGAACGCCGAAAACGCATTTTCTGGGTTGAGCTTGATGTCGTATGTTCGGAGGTTACCGAATGTTAGCCTCAAGTCGTCTACTAGAGATTCGACATGACTTGTTTTAACGACCACATCATCTACGTATGCCTCCACTGTTTTGCTGATCTGGTTTGCCAGACATGTCTGAATCATGCGCTGATATGTTGAGCTGGCGTTTTTGAGCCCGAAGGGCATTGTGTTGAAGCAGAATGGGCCGTATGGTGTGATGAATGTCGTTGCGGCTTGGTTTGACTCTGCCATCTTTATTTGATGGTAGCCGGAGTATGCATCGAGGAAACACAACGAATCGTGTCCTGTGGTAGCGTCGATAATTTGATCGATGCGGGGGAGAGGGAAGGGATCCTTTGGGAAAGCCTTGTTAAGGTCTTTAAAATCAACGCACAGGCGCCAGGATTTGTCCTTCTTTGGTACCATCACCAGGTTTGCTAGCCAGTCCGGGTGTTTAATATCTTTGATGAATCCGGCCTCCAGTAGCTTGGCTAGTTCCTCTCCCATGGCCTATCTCTAAGGTTCGGAAAACGCCGAAGAGCCTGTTTGACTGGCTTGAATCCTTTTAGGATATTTAAGCTGTGTTTGGCCAGCCTGCGTGGGATTCCTGGCATGTCTAAAGGGTGCCAGGCAAAAATGTCCCATTTCTCTCGTAGGAACTCTCGCAGTGCGGCATCTACATTAGGGTTTAACTATGCTAAGCTGTTTTATTGGGGTCCGTTGGATGGACCTGGAATTTGACTATTTCGTCCGCCGTTTTAAAGGAGGTGGACTTGGATCTTTTGTAGAGTATCACATCATCCCTATTCACCATGGAGCGCAGCGCAGTCAGTTCCTCAGCCGCTAGGGCTTCGGATAGCGCCTCGAGGGCTAGCGCATCTGCCTTGTTTTCGGCGTGGAGTGCTATGTCCGGATCGCTAGCGAGAGTGACGATTCCATTAGGCCCGGGCATCTTGAGCTTCATGTACCCGTAATGGGGTATTGCTTGGAAGATTGTAAACGCTTCCTGCCCTAGCAGAGCATGATATCCGCTACTGAACGGGGCCACTTGGAACGTGACCTCTTCGGACCTGTAATTATCCGGCGTGCCGAACACCACATCTAGTGTGATTTTTCATGTACAGCGCGCTTCCCGACTGGGGATTATTCCTCTAAAGGTTGTGCTGCTTCACTCAATGCGGTTCCAGTCTATTTCCATTTTTGAAAGGTTTCCTCATAAATGAGGTTCAATCCGCTCCCGCCATCCACGAGTACCTTGGTAAGACAAAAGCCACCCACTATTGGACTGAGGACCAATGCGGCTGGTGCTCGGGCTGTTCGGAATTTAGGTTCATCACTGGCGTTAAAAGTAATAGCCATGTCACTCCATGGGTTTATTGTTGCTACTTGGTAGACTTCGGCAAGGCTGCGGAGTGTTCTTTTTCGCATATTATTTGATGCGAAAGTCTCGAAGACTGTTGATACCGTACTGGTGTCTCTGGGATGGCTTTCTGTGGCTTCTGGAATTAGAAGATCTTCGCCAATTTTTGCCACCTGCCGAAGTATCCAACATGCTCTAAGGCTATGAGTTGGTGTGGCGCCCTCTGCACTGTGAATTTTACAGGGTCCATTAAGCCATCCTTCCAGCACGGTTCCGTGCCCTGTAGAGGGATTTTGCTTTTTGGTATTGAACCCGGGTGTCTGGCGATGATGCACCCTTTTATTTCGGACTGGGTTTGTATTCAAGGCCGGATTGTCCCAAAATATTATTTTGGTTTTCCAGGCGCTTTCCATCGCACAGTACTTTCGTACTATGGACGCCAAGTCAGCGAAGCGTGTAATATCACGGTGACTTATGGCGTTGAGGATTCCCTTGTCCATGCAATTATTGCAGAAGAATGAAATTGTGTCTTCCTCGCGACAGTCCTTTATCCTGTTCATAACCAGGAGGAATCTGGCCCAGTAATGATGTACTATTTCTTTGAGCTCTTGCCTAATTTGAGATAGATCGCTTATGTACGGGTGGGTGGGTGGAATCAAATCCGAGACCTCACCCAATCTGAGACCCAGAGGCCAAGGAGTTTCCAAACTCGGAAGTTTGGATTCTTGGATGTTGTCCAAATGAATCTAGCCCGTCGCCCGACTTTAAGTTCAGGTCTTGAGTGAGGTCCTCCCCTCTGCGGGTATCCGGCTTGGAGGGATCGGGAATCCATACATAGCAAGTCCTTAAGATAGATGAAGGGTCGCCGCACTGTCCCTCTACCATGGCAATGTGATGGGTGACATGGGGAGATTTAATCTCTCTCAGATCGGGTTTAGGCCCAATCTGGTCGTTATCCGTAGCGACTCCCAGGGCGGCGAAGCGATCCAAGAGCTCGTTTAGGGAAGAGAGCTCCATTGGATCTAGCTGCTCGGCGAATTCTGAGCTAACGTGAAGATTGCTTTCGATGACCCGAGAGGTCATCGTCAGCGCAGCAGCCGAACGGGCGGTCATAAGGAAACCACCTAGCCTGAGAGTCTGGCCGACAGCCAAAGCTCCCTTAGCAACGGTGCCGTCTTTAAAGACGGGGTGAGGCATCCTTCCTGATGGCGACGGCACAGAGGAATTCTCAATGAAAGCACCAATGTCGGTGTCAAAACCGGCGGATCTCAGGTAGGGGGTCCCGAACTGTGCGTCTAGGCAGATGGTAACAGGAGGCAGGGGACACAATGTTTTACCCAGGTTCGGGCCCTCTTGATGGAGGTAAAACCCTACGTCCTGCTTGATTAATATTGATGATATGGGTAGTACAAGAGTAGATCTACCACGAGATCAGAGAGGCTAAACCCTAGAAGCTAGCCTATGGTATGATTGTTGTTCCTATGGACTAAAACCCTCCGGTTTATATAGACACCGGAGAGGACTAGGGTTACACAGAGTCGGTTAGAATGGTAGGAGATCTACATATCCGTATCACCAAGCTTGCCTTCCACGCCAAGGAAAGTCCCTTCCGGACACGGGACGAAGTCTTCAATCTTGTATCTTCATAGTCCAGGAGTCCCGCCGACGGTATAGTCCGGCTATCCGGACACCCCCTAATCCAGGACTCCCTCATAGGGTGTCGCGCATGTTTTTGCGTCCATGTGTACGTGTGACTGTTGCATACACGTAGGGGGGGTACGTGTAGGGGACACTAAGGAGCAGTCAAATCACACAGTAAGTTAGTCGGAAGAAGCAACCATCATTTCACTCTTGAATGACACGTACGCAATATAAAATGGTTGATATAGAGAGAAAAAGAAAACCACTATATATACACTAGCAGGAGCCTAAGCTACAAGCCTGCTTGCTTAGGTTGCTCTCTTCACAAGCATAGAACGAAGGGTCTGATCCCGCAGCTGGGGG
The DNA here is from genome assembly GCF_018294505.1 of Triticum aestivum. NCBI lineage: Eukaryota > Viridiplantae > Streptophyta > Magnoliopsida > Poales > Poaceae > Triticum > Triticum aestivum. The sequence continues at coordinate 77,813,244 of NC_057797.1, forward strand.
AAGGGAACAATGTTCTGCGTAGACGTGGTCGACATCGGCGAGGGAGAAAACCCACAGTCGGTGCGTCCCAATCAGGGGTCACCGCGGTATGGGCCGATGCCGCGTCTCAACCACCCTTCTAGCTACAGCCCGACGTCCCAGGTAGTCCATCTTCCTTTTGGAGCCGGCTTGCTCCACTGCCGTAGCTCCATCTCCATGTCGATCTGTCTCTACTTCTACCGGCTTCTACTTGTGATGAGTTTATGTCTCATGAACTAGTGCCAGTACTATTATTCTAATCACACTTCTTCAATATCTTTGCCATCAGGGATGCTCAGGTTGATTTTAGTGGAACTGCACAAAAGCATCGTATGATCCGAGGGTGCCAGCCGTCTTTCCTTCGACAGGTTCTACCTGGCCAGGAAATTAAATCATGTTTAGGGTTTAGGGTTTAAGTCGTAGTGACCCCATCAGTAGTTTTTCTTTCGTACACGCTCTCACAACTTTTTTCTTTAGTTGTGAAGTAAATATTGGCTATGATCTGTGAATCATTGAGATGCATCAGCATGCATGTTAGTTTTCCTTTGTATTTGATGGAATGTTGTAACGGGGCAACCTTGGAATAGGAATGAAAATGGAGTGGAAAGTTTCCGTTTTTCCGGAGAAAAAATGGAAACAGAGAGAAACCAACATTTCGTTTCGTTGGATCGCGCCATTGAGCAAAATCAATGTTTAAATCACGTCTGTCGTGTTCGTGTCTCACCCTCCTCCACGGCTCGACCCCACATGGTCGCTCGGCATGCCACTCACCGCAAACCGAGTATATGATAACTTTCCCGCTTACTTGTCGATGGATCGCGCCATGGAGTACTAGCACTACTGGAAGAGATTGGCGAGTTGGGGGAGGACAGCTAGCTGTATCACGGACTCCCAAGAACTTTTTGCATGCATGTTGTAGCCCGCTATTGCAACCTTTGAACGCGGAGCAGCCGCGTGCACCCAGAAGCGGCGCGGGCGACGCTCTCTCGGCCGGCTCGCCGCTTCAATGCCGGCGCCAGTGAGAGGTCGCGTCCGCTCTGGCCGGGCATGAATGTGGCACTAACCGTTTCGGGCGGGAAGCACGCGCGGGTGATGAAGAGGGTTCGGGTTGGTCAGGACCGGCCATGGCAGCGGTCCGGACATGCGCAAACAACAGATGTTGTACGTTAATATTGTTGCGTATATAATTAACAACGTAAATAATGTGCCAGTTGGACAAATATGATTGGAGATGGAGATGGAAATGGAATTTTACGTAAATGCGGATATGCATGTCTATGTCTATGTGTGTGCGCGCGACGACTCTCACGACCTGGAAGCGGGGGCGTGTTTTTGATCGAGTTTTCTTTCTTGGTACGTTAGAAAATCAGTTTGTCTAATTCACATCTAGATGTTATTTAAGGATATCACATCTAAGCTCCCACAAGTACATAATGTAGCAACAAGAAACAAAAAAAACTAGGAAAAAATAGACCACAAAAAGAGTGGACATTAACTTAGGGTTTGCACTCTCCACACGCTCGCCGCACTACGTATATGTTACACGCTGGAGGCTCAGCATTCATTTGCTAGGGTTTGCTATATTCACAGTCTCTCACCCTCTCTTCACCAGATCTAAACAAGACTGCGTTGGCCTCTTGTCTCTCTCTCCCCCCTCACAGCTGGTGAAGGAGGCGTCCGTATCCCGTCGCAGCGGGAAGGGGAGGAGGTGCAGCGTTCACTCTATCGCCTTCGGCGAGGGAGGCAATCCACTGCCGGCTGCGCTGATCTCTTTCACCCAGCGCCTGTGCGGGAGGGCCACGACCCCTTCTTCCTCGCTGTCGTACGTAGTGTGGGCAGATCCGGCCTCCCGTCGCACGCCTTGCCACATCCCGAAGACCCTAAGGTATAAGTTTCTTTGAAACCGTCGTTGCTCTAGCTGCATGTGGATCTTTATCGATCTGTAGTCGAATCTAGGTCTTGGTTCAAAGAGGAAAGAATGGTGCGGTGGGCTGGAGCAAGAATCTAGGACGTGGTTCAATGACGAACGGAGGGGCAGAAAGTAGTATCGACTGGCTATCCAGCCGCTTTGTAGGTCGAAAAGGGAAAAAGGGGGTAACCCAATACACACATCTGTAAGGAGCCGATCTCTTTGTTGAAAAGGGAAATAAACTGGGGGGTCGGGTAGTTTGTGCAGGACTAGATTTGCTGCCCTCACATAGGAAGAAGGTTCAAAGAGAACAAATATGGGACCAGCGCATATATGCTGCTTGGCTACATACTCTGCATCACCCATTTATACGTGTGGACGCACATGGTGTTGGCATGTCCCATACAGCTATTTTAATCTAAGAATGCCGCCAGAGAATTGAAGCAATGCCACTGTTAAAAGTAAATTACATTTTTAACGAATGTTGTTTCAAGAAAATGCCTCTGTTAATATGAATCAATGCAACCATTTTAGAAATGCTACTGTCCTACTTTGTTTTTTGTCCAAGATAACTTAGATGCTTCTTTCTGTCACCGTTTGTTTCATCCTCCTTTATCGGCAAGTAATTGTTTCCTTTTTTGCCTCTGTTAAAACAGGGGTATCGATTCAACTTGTTGTTATTGCGACATTTTGCTTCGCTACTCGAAACACTTATGTTTTAAGAGTGTTTTGTGCAGTTCAACTTGAATGTCCCACTGGTGACTTTGCTTAATTTTGGTGGAACTGCACAAAAGGAGATCGAGATTTGTTTCTAGTCTTCGTATCGATTCAACTTGTTGCTATTGTGACATTTTGCTTCGCTACGCGAAACACTTTGCTTGATTTCAGTGCAACTGCACAAAACGAGATTGGATTTCCTATTCGTGTTGGCAGATTCATATTTTATCTTGTCCGTCTCATGAAAGGTCAGTACAGGCCTTCATCCACATGATTGTGCAGTGTGCTTTGAGATGTTGTGCTACTTGTATTGGTACTGTTTTAAATAAATGTTGAATTGAAGCTATTGTATTGTTGTCTTTTCCCATTAAGTAGTGAACAAAAATGGGACCAACCCAGACATGATGCTTGTTGCTTTGTTACAACAAACTCTGCATCACCCCCTTTATAAGTAGATGGAAGCACATACTGTTGTTGCGCCCACTCTCCCTGGAACTGTTTATGCTTTTCGTTAATCTAATGCCGCTGGTAAAATTAAGCAATGCCACTCTCAGAATTAATTAACTACTGAATCTTAGTTCAAAACTGCAACACTTGTTAGGAATGGTACTATCCTGCTTTGTAGTTCTTTCTACATGTTTAACCAAGGTATTGTTAAGATAATGTCTCTGTTAAAATGAATCAGTTGCATTGTTTTAGGAATGGTACTTTTCTGCTTTGTCGTTCTTTATACATGTTGAAACAAGGCATTGTTAAGATAATGTCTCAGTCAATATGAATGAATCACACTGATGGAGAATTGCTACTCTCCTGCTTTGTTTCCCATTAAGATAAAGTAGATCAGTAGATGCTTTTCTTCTGGGAGTACAAGTCATCAACCGTTATTTCTCAGTAATTGTTTCCCTTATACCTATTGTTGCTTACAGGGATATCAAAATTAAAGCTCGGTTTTATTCCGACTTCGATTTTAGTTAAACTGCACAAAAGGAGCCAATGTGTCCAAGGCAAACTGCTGCATTACTGGGTCCAGTTGGTCGTTCCACTTTGCAGAAAGAAGCAGTCACTGTTTGCGCTACATTACAGAAGGAATGACCAAGAAGCTTTACATAGTATTATTAGACACCGGTGACATGACTAGTCTGCAGAGACCATTGGCAATTTAACAACACGTGGAGTGCCCTGGGCAAAAAGTGCCCAAACAAGTACAAGAAGCTACGACAGGACGATCATAGGCATTACATATTTTGAATGGGAAAAGCTTGTCAAAGTTTAATCATTGATGTTAGCAAGAAGACGTTAGTTTAATATATTGGAATTGGAAAACCTTGTCCAAATTTTCTCATTGATGTTATCCAGAAGACATGCATTTGATATTTTTGAGTGGGACGCCTTGCTGTGAGCAGCGTCGAGTGTTTTTTCCTATTCATGTGTTCAGTTTAGAAGTAAATAGTTACTCTGCTGAGATATTCCTGTGTTAAGAGTTTGTTTTGAATATTGTCTATGTAATGCCAGGCCTTGTGTTTGATTGCAAAGTTGAGCTTGGAATGTTGTGGCATGCGGCATCACGAGTTGTTCACCGTGCCTCCTGAGAATAATGCTTCGTATTGTTTTGCATGTTGATCTAATGCCAGTGATTTGCTTGTTAAGAAGATCATCCTCTTACGTTGTTTCTGTGCTTAGGAAGTTCATCGTCTGATGTTTCATTCATAGCCTATATGACAAGTCGGGTAGGTTAGACGTGAAACCATATGATCTTCCGACAAACTCATGATATTAGGCCGTGATTGGATCGTCGTTTTCCAACCAAAACCGCTTGTAAATTAAAGCAGATGGTCTCGGGCGAAGGCACTTGGTTGGTCGATTTCGACTAGTAAAATATCGGAAGTACTTCACACACGATAAAAACGCTGAACGACACTCGGACGATTGCTAATCCAGCCGTTAGCTGTCGTTTCAGCCTTGCTCATGGATGGCATGATACGCACGTCGTGCATGTATCGGCTGGTAATGTCATCCATATAGCAGTGCTCGTAAAATATACATTGGTATCTCAAATTACACGTGTAACCCGCCGGTTTTACTTACAGACCTCGGGCCCTCGGTTTCATTACGCCTGTATTTTATGTGTTGTTTCCGATGACGAGTAAATTACACTTGTATGTTAATACAGGTTTGAAATAAACCAGAGCTCCCAAGCGCGGCCTTACCGTTTCATGCCGTCTCAGTTTCTCGAAGGTGCTCATAGGTGTCCGATGATCCTGGCTTCCTAAATGAGTAGCGGGCGTTGTATCAGACCATCCGTAGGGCCCGCGAGGCCCTCTCCATTGTCCTTCGAGTTGTTACGCTCGCCGTGGCGTCGAGCATTGTTAACATCATCAACGAACATGAGGATTCAGGAGATGACTTTATTTTGACTGGATGACACTAGGGACCCACTAGGGCCATAGCGTACGTACGCAAGTGCCTCCTTATTATGTACAACTATATTTTTTTTGCTTTCTCCTGGTTTCCTGACATCACGGTCCCACACCATTGTCAACCTATGTAGTCAATATAAACAAGAGAATTGCACAAGGTGTGGCTGACAGCTGGGACCCAGCAGCTCGAGCAGTATTTGTGTTTTTGAGGCGTGGGCACTGCAGAGTTTTTCTTGGAGATGATTGCGTTGTTGTTCAGAGGAGAGCAGAGTATTAACTGGGCGGGCTGTGGCCCGTCTAGCCCAGGCCAGATATCCAGCCCAGATACTAATTTTTTCAAGATGAAAATGGCTAGCCCAGCTATACGTCTTTTTGAGGAATACCCAGGCAAGGTCAACTTGTTATTCTCCGCCCCGCTGGGCTGCAAATCTTTCCTAGGAGGGATGCATTAGGCTTAACAGGAAAATGGGCTTTAAAAAATAATAAATGAGATGTAATTATAAAAACTGGGCAGTAACTATAAAAAATGCACCAAACACGAAATTAGTTTATAAAATATTATTTATGGATTTTGAAAATCTTAAATTTTCATTGTTGCGCGCGCAATGTTTCGTTGGATTTTTACGTAATACAAATTTATATTTAATCTGACTAGAAATTTCGGGATAAAAATATTTCGGATCCCATCAAAATGTGGGAAATTTTATTGAATTATGTGTTCAACGGTTGGTTGAAATTATTAATCGTTGTCCTAGCTAGAAAATGGGTTGTACTTTTAACAAACTGTAAATGGGCTGTTGTAAATTCCATTAAAATTCAAAAATGGGTTGTACATTCTTACAAAACGCAAATGGGCTATAAGTTCTCTACCACACACTTGTGGGCCTACTAAGTGACACGTCCCCTAAAAAAATAAGTTGACGTGTATGCAAGGCTTTGTTAACTTATTATAGTCAACACACGGTTCTAGCAGCAGTGGTCATTGGATGCTATCCAACGGATGTCGTGCTTCTTCTTTAATCTCAGATGTTCTTAGCTTCGGCCGCCCAAAAAATGATTCCTCCCCCTCACATTTGGGGCGCACCGTTTCGAAGGTTGACCTGTGGGCCTACTAAGTTGGAGCGTACCAAGGGCTTTGTCAACTTAGTCAATGTAAACGATTCTAGTTTCAGTGACCATACGATGTCCATCTAACGGTCGTAGTGCTTCTTCAACCTCTGGTCTTCTTGGTCCAGCCGCCCAAAGCTGCGCCGGTCGTGCCGCCTGCTCCTGCCTCCCGTGGCCGGCTGTGCTGGCGCGGATGCCTCACCGCCCCCATACTACTCCCATCGCTGGCCAGGCCATCCCTCCACTCACCCACACCCCTGTTATTCTCGGCGCGGCGTGGTCAATGTGGTCAATGACCGACTTCCGTCGGAAGAGTACTGTATGTGGAGAGGCTGACAGCTGGGTCCATGGCAGCCATAAGGAAGTGCCTCCTTATTACGCGAAAAATAATTATTCCTCCACCTAACAGCGGGGACCCACCGTACGGGCCACCAGTATTTTGTGAAAAAAATCGTTTCCCCCTAACTGCTGGGACCCACCGGATGAGCCACCGTATTTCGCGAAAAAACGTTCCCCCGTTGTCAGCTCAGACCCACCGAAAGTGCCTCCTTATTACGCACAAAAAAATGAATACTCCCTCGGCTAGTTGGGACCCACCTTGGTGGGAGGCTCACTTGTGGGCCTATAAGTTGACGGGGACGAAGGGCTTTGTCCCTCGGCTAGTTGGGACCAACGGCCGTAGTGCTTCTTCAACCTCTGGTCTTCTTGCTCCAAACCGTACGATGTCCATCCAAAGCAGCGCCGGTCGTGCTGCATGCTCCTGCCTCCCGTGGCCGGCTGTGCTGCCGCAGAGGCCTCACCGCCCCCTACTATTTCCACCGCTGGCCAGGCCCTGCGGCGACGGCAGCCTCACACCGCAGCCAAACCAGTGAACCCTCGTACTCCTCTCCGCGCGGGCTTCCACTGCCGCGTCTTCCCCGGCTCCACGTCGTCCCCTTCCTAGGCCTTGCCGTCGTCCACCGCCTTGGTGCTCTCCGCGCGGCGTGATCAACGTGGTCAAGGAACGACTTCCATCGGAAGAGTACTATATGTGGAGAGGCTGACAGCTGGGTCCACGGCCACAGCCAAGTTTTTTTGTGATTTGCCAAGTAAGTCGCTTTGTCAGGCCTGTTGGGGTGCAAATCTTTCAAGACGAGGAGAGCTTTCATTCGGCTGGCCGAGAAAATGGCCCATCAGTAATGAGAAATGGGTTGTACATTTTTAAAACACATCAAACCGGCAATTAGTTTCAAATATCTTTTTTTTTCATTTCAAGATTTTAAATTACATTAATTTTTATGCGTGGAGAATTTGTTGGATTATATATTGATATACATTTATTTTTAAAATTAGTTTGAATGTGAGTCGAAATTTCGGGATTAAAAACAGTTCGGACCGCACCGAAATATGCAAAATTCCATATACTTTTTTAACCGTGGCCACAATATGGGCTGTAATGTTAACAAAAAGAATATGGGCTCCAAAAAAACCTTAAAAATTAGCAAATGGGTTGTAGATTATTAGAAATCATGGCAGATGGGTTGTATGCTATTTTCCACAGATTTGAGGCTTTCCTAAAAAAGGTTGACACACAAGCTCTGACTGTTGGATGTCCATCCAACGGCCGTCGTGCTTCTTCAATCTCTGCTCTTCCTGCTCCAGCCGCTCAAACAAGCGCTGGCAGGACTGCCTGCTCCCTCCTCCCCGCGGCCGGCTGTGCTGCCACGCAGGCCTCACCACCCCACCGTACTCCCATCGCTGGCCTAGCCATCCCTCTACTCACCCACACCTGTTGTTATTCTTCGGCGAGGGCAGACGAATCAGTAAACCCTCGTACAGTCGTACTCCCCTTCGCGTGGGAAACAACTGCCGAGTCTTCCCTGCCTCCGTATCGTCCCTTTCCTAGGCCTCGCCGTCGTCCACCGCCATGGTGCTCTCGGCGCGGCGTGGTCAATGTGGTCAACGACCGACTTCCATCAGAAGAGTACTGTGCGTGGAGACGCTGACAGCTGGGTCCACGGCCGCAGCAAGGAAGTGCCTCCTTATTACGTGCAAAATAATTATTCCTCCACCTGGCAGTGAGGACCCACCGGACGGGTCACCGTATTTTGCGAAAAAAACGTTTCCCCCTGACTGTTGGGACCCACCAGCTACACCTTCGCATGCAAGGAAGTGCGTCTGGGCAAAAATAAATAAAACGATCCGCCCCCCTGACTGCTGGGACCCACCAGCTACATCTTCGCACGCAAGGAAGTGCCTGACAGTCGGGACCCACCTGGTCGAAGCGTACGTAGCGTTGTCATTCTGGTCGCGAACGTGTACGTACATATATACTGGTGGATGTAGAGGCGCGCATGTGTCGTAGTAGAGGCGCGCACGTAGCATGTACATGTACGTATAGCGGCCAGGGTGCAAGAAAGAAAATACGGCCACGTAAGTGTACATACGGGCGGGGCCTCGAACGCCTACTCGTGCATACATACGGCGAGGGCTCGTTGACATGGCTGGGTCGGAACGGAGAAACAGCGTTGTCGTCATGTTCAAGGGAAGGCAACGGAATGCGTCGTGTTCATGGAGAGGTAACGGAATGCGTCGTGTTCATCGGGAGGCAATGGAACGCGTGGGAGCCAACCGGCTGGGTCGGAACGGAATGCGTGGTCGTGTTCATAAAGAGGGCTTGGACGGAACATGCGATGGAAACGAGCCCTGGCGTACCGCAGAACGGAGGAAACGGCCTTGCGTTCGACCGGCCACGTTCGAAACGGGATCCTGTTCATTGGGAGGAGTGTGGCGTACCGCAAAACGGACGAAACGGACCCCTACGGCCGAAACGGGGGTCCTGTTGATAGGGAGGGGTGTGGCATACCGCAAAACGGACGAAACAGACTTGTGTTGGAGTGCTACGGTCAAAACGGGGTCCTGTTCATCGAGAGGGGTGTGGCGTACCGCAAAACAGGAGTCCACAGGATACTGTTCATCTCCACCATCGACCTCCTCCAGCCTCCACGGGCTCCTGCTCATCCAGCCTCCACCGCGCGCTACTCCACCGGCTACTGTTCAACCACCCCTCCACCGTCTACTGTTCATCCAGCCCTCCACACCACGGGGTCCTGTTCAACCACCCCTCCACGAGCACCCCTCCACCGTCTACTGTTCATCCAGCCCTCCACACCACGGGGTTCTGTTCATCCAGAGGCAACGCCACCGCTCACTGCTCATCCACCCCCCCCCACAACGCTCACTGTTCATCCCAGGGGCAGCATCGATCAGCTTCAGTTAGCAGCAGTAGCGAAGGAATCACTCAATCGGGTTCAGTTAACAGCCATCGATCGATCGCTCGGGTTCAGTAACGCATAGCCTGCAGTGCAATCGCTCGGGTTCAGTTAGAGCCCAACGCCTCGCTCGGGTTCAGTTAGAGCCAACGCCTCGCGCACACGCGCGTATGTGTACGAGAGAAACGTGCATCGCTCGGCCCCCGATCTCCCACCGTAACCGGGAACTCCCCGAAATTTTCGTCCCCCTCGCTTCTACCATGGTTTTTTCAGTCATGGACGGCCTAAAGAATGTCATGCAGCTGCGTCTCCGGCCCGCCCAGGACAAAAAGCCCATTTTCTGTCATGATTTTTTGTCATAGAAGTAGGAGCCCACCACATCTATGATGATACCGGGTTTTGTCACAATTATCGTCATAGAAGTGTCATATGTATGACAGGAAAAAAATTCGTTCGGCCCAAAATGTCACAGATGTGTCTTTTTTTGTAGTGTTGGCTTTTCATCGGGGTTATACATGATTTAAATACTTTGTGTGGTGAAGATGAAGCATTGCCATACTATATGATTTTGTAGGGATAACTTTCTTTGGCCATGTTATTTTGAAAATACATAATTGCTTGGTTAGTATGCTCTAAGTATTATTATTTCTATGTCAATATTGAACTTTTGTCTTGAATCTTTCGGATCTGAATATTCATACCACAATTAATAATAATTACATTGAAATTATGCCAAGTAGCATTCCACATCAAAAATTCTGTTTTTATCATTTACCTACTCGAGGACGAGCAGGAATTAAGCTTGGGGATGCTTGATACGTCTCCAACGTATCTATAATTTTTTATTGTTCCATGCTATATTATATCCTGTTTTGGACATTATTGGGCTTTATTATACACTTTTATATTATTTTTGGGACTAACCTATTAACCGGAGGCCCAACCCAGAATTGTTGTTTTTTGCCTATTTCAGAGTTTCGCAGAAAAAGAATATCAAACGGAGTCCAAACGGAATGAAACCTTCAGGAACGTGATTTTTGGAACAAACGTGATCCAGAGGACTTGGACCCTACATCAAGACATCATCCAGGAAGGCACGAGGTAGGGGGCGCACCTACCCCCCCCCCCAGGCACGCCCTCCTCCCTCGTGGGGCCCATGTTGCTCCACCGACGTACTCCTTCCTCCTATATATACCTACGTACCCCCAAACTACCAGATACGGAGCCAAAACCCTAATTCCACCGTCGTAACTTTCTGTATCCACAAGATCCCATCTTGTGCCTTTTCCGGAGCTCTGCCGGATGGGGTATCGATCATGGAGAGCTTCTACATCAACACCATAGTCTCTCCGATGAAGTGTGAGTAGTTTACTTCAAACCTACGGGTCCATAGTTATTAGCTAGATGGCTTCTTCTCTCTTTTTGGATCTCAATACGAAGTTCTCCCCCTCTCTTGTGGAGATCTATTCGATGTAATCTTATTTTGCGATGTGTTTATTGAGATCGATGAATTGTGGGTTTATGATCAAGTTTATCTATGAACAATATTTGAATCTTCTCTGAATTCTTTTCTGTATGATTGGTTATCTTTGCAAGTCTCTTCGAATTATCAGTTTGGTTTGGCCTACTAGATTGATCTTTCTTGCAATGGGAGAAGTGCTTAGCTTTGGGTTCAATCTTGCGGTGTCCTTTCCCAGTGACAGTAGGGGCAGCAAGGCACGTATTGTATTGTTGCCATCGAGGATAAAAAGATGGGGTTTATATAATATTACATGAGTTTATCCCTCTACATCATGTTATCTTGCTTAAAGCGTTACTCTATTCTCTTGAACTTAATACTCTATATGCATGATGGATAGCAGTCGATGTGTGGAGTAATAGTAGTAGATGCAGGCAGGAGTCGGTCTACTTGTCTCAGACGTGATGCCTTTATACATGATCATACCTAGATATTCTCATAACCATGATCGATTCTGTCAATTGCTCAATAGTAATTTCTTCACCCACCGTAATACTTATGCTCTCGAGAGAAGCCTCTAGTGAAACCTATGGCCCCTGGGTCTATTTTCCATCATATTAATCTTCCAATACTTAGTTATTTCCTTTGCCATTTATTTTACTTGCATCTTTATTTCTCTTTATCATAAAAATACCAAAAGTATTATTTTATAATATCTATCAAATCTCACTCTCGTAGGTGACCGTGAAGGGATTGACAACCCCTTTATCGCGTTGGTTGCGAGGAGTTTATTTGTTTGTGTAGGTGCGGGGGACTCGTGCGTGGCCTCCTACTGGATTGATACATTGATTCTCAAAAACTGAGGTAAATACTTACGCTGCTCTGCTGCATCACCCTTTCCTCTTCATGGGAAAACTAACGCAGTGCTCAAGAGGTAGCACCATCCAAGAAAAAGGATGATGAGGATTTTGAGCGCTTTGTTGAAATGATTAGACCTATCTTTTTGCGTATGCGTTTGACTGATATGCTTAAAATGAGTCCTTATGATAAGTACATGGAAGATATTGTTACTAATAAAAGAAAGATACCGGAAGCTGAAATTTCCACCATGCTTGCTAATTATACTTTTAAGGGAGGAATACCAAAGAAACTTGGAGATCCCGGAGTACCAACTATACAATGCTCCATTAAAAGAAACTATGTTAAAACTACTTTATGTGATCTTGGAGCCGGTGTTAGTGTTATGCCTCTATCTTTATATCGTAGACTTGATTTGAATAAGTTGACACCTACTGAAATATCTTTGCAAATGGCTGATAAATCAACTGCTATACTTGTCGGTATTTGTGAGGATGTGCCTATTGTGGTTGCAAATGTTACTATTTTAACGGACTTTGTTATTCTTGATATTCCCGAGGAAGATAGTGTGTCTATTATTCTTGGAAGACATTTTTTGAATACTGCAGGGGCTGTTATTGATTGCAACAAAGGCAATGTCACTTTTCATGTTAATGGTAATGAGCATACGGTACACTTTTCGAGGAAACAACCTCAAGTCCACAGTGTCAATTCTATTGGAAAAATTCCATCGATTATTTTTGGAGGTTTTGAATTTCCTCCCTACTATCAAGAAGAAATATGATATTCTTATTGTTGGGGATGTGCATATCCCCGTTGAGGTAACATAGTGTCATTCGAAATTTCTCCGGTTTCATGTTACTCGAAATGAGTTTGTTAACAAGACTTGATCAACCTTGTTAGTGGATTCCTTTTGACGAGCATGAGATGGATGAAGTTAGAAAGCACAACCTTCTGTACCCTCCTTTTACTTTCTGTTATTTAGTTGAAATAAAGTAAAAATAGTATTTTCTGTCAGTTTTCTGAATTATCCGTGCAATATAAAAATACCCCAAAAATAAAAGTTCTCCAAATGCCCTGCCAATTTAATATGATTTTTTTGGAATATTTGAGAATATCTGGAACTGAGAACACAGCAGGGGGAGCTCGCACTGGCCACGAGGGTCCAGGGCGCGCCCTCCCCCTAGGCGCGCCCCCTGCCTCATGGGCCCATAGTGGCTCCCTCCACTTATTCCTGCACCCACACACTTCTTCCTCCCGAAAAAATCACCATCCAGCTCAAGCACGAGTTCTAGCTCCTTTTGCTACGATTTTCGATCTCCTTGCTCAAAGCACCTCTCACAAAACTGCTTTGGGGGGATTGTTCCTTGGTATGTGACTCCTCCGTTGGTCCAATTAGTTTTTGTTCTAGTACTTTATTCATTGCAAATTTGTGCTACCTAGGGGACCATGTTCTTGAGCTTGCATGTCAAATTCATATGGTTCCAAGTAGTTCTAATGCATGATATCGGTCCTAGGCACTTGTAGGAGTAGTTGCTATCAACTTTGTTGAACTTAGTTCACTTTTATTTGAAGTTACTAAAAATTTCAGAATTTTTTAGAAAATAATGAAGAGATTTTTGAGGGACTCATCGAGCCGAAGCTCGAAGGAAAAGCAAAATGAAGAAGCAGAGAGGCCCAAATATAATCTGCCTCGCACTATGGAGGTTCGGCAGTGTGAATGGCCTTCCAATGATTTCTTGAGAGCAGCCAGGATTTATGATGATTTTTATGAATTGGCTAAGAATGCAGGCCTCACCGACTTCCTCCGCGACCAACGTGAACAGTATCTCTTACTCACCAATACTTTTGTGCAAAACTTCTACTATTATCCTAAGGAATTACCTCCTTCAGTAGAGTTTCATTTATATGAAGTGGTTAAGAAGATGTCACTATATGAATTTTGCAGGGTTTGCAAAATACCTTTCGAGGGTAGCTTAGAGGAACCACATCGTAGAGATGTGGACGGGTTTATTGACACTATTACCGTAGGGGAAACTAGGAAGGTTTCCGACGCAAGAATCACTAGCATACATTTTCCTGTTTTACGCTACTTTGCAATATTTGCTAGTCGATGCTTAATTGAACGCAGAAACTGTGGAAACCTTAGTGTTCCTGGTATTATTATTTTGTTCCATGGTTTATTCCGTGACGACTCTGTTAGTATGGGTGGTATTATTGCCAAACGGTTAAGTCCGAACCGTACAAAGGGCCCCATCTTTGGAGGTGTCTATGATTCACGCCTTGCTGCATACTATAACATACCTGTTAGGCACTATGAAAAAGAAAAAAAATTGATGCCTACTGTTTATTTAGATTATAAGAGTATGGTAGCGCATGATTTTATTGTAAAGAATAGGGAAAGGGAGCATAAATACAAATTGTTCTTTGATAAACATCATCCTGAGACTATTACCCTGCCTGCTCCTTCCTTGTTTGATTTGTCTGCAGGCAAGTACCTTGTTCCTTTGGAGGCCATTCACGCCTACCAGAACCCTACATCAGCTACAGAACCAGAGCCGGAACCACAATTTGATCCTCCACGACAGTCTGATTACCGGTGGGATCCGGAGATGATTGCCAACCAATGGCAATCAGGGGCTTCTTCATCACAGTACGGCCCCAACTACAACTTTGGATATCCGTCAGGTCATCCGTGGCAATAAACCCACTTAGGACAAAAGCCTAAGCTTGGGGGAGTATGTATTTCTCACCAACATTACATTCATGTTCACACAGTCATTGCTAGATGTCGGTGCTCATACTTTTTCATTGTATCATCCATGCTAATTTATTTTCTCTTTTTATGCTTTCTTCTTGTGTGTTTAATAAACCTTAAGAAAAACCAAAAAAATTAGTTGTAGCTTTTAGCTAGTTTTCATTTCCATGCTTGTAGTAGTAATTAAAAAGAAAACCCAAAAAGATTTCCTGTTCTTCTTTTGCTTGTTGGGAGCTTTCCCGTGTAAATAGTTTTTATGTCTTTTCTTTTCTTTGGGGGTCGATAGGAGAAGACCATAATTAAATTGTTAAAGGGGCTCTTATATGCATTATTGTTCATCTGACAAAAGAGCCCATATTGCCTTGTCTTCTCCTATTTATTGAATGCTTGCAGATTCCAGCTTAGTCCAATGCACGTTCGGTCGTGCAAGTGAACGGCAATTATGACGATATATGATGGACCGATTGAGATGAGAGAAGCTGGTATGAACTCGACCTCTCTTGTTTTTGTAAATATGATTAGTTCATCATTCCTGATTCAGCCTATTATGAATAAACATGTTTGTAATGACAATTAGAGATTATAGTTGCTTATGCCATGCTTAATTAGCTAGGAGCTTATAATAGTTTACCTTGCGTGCCAACATTCTATTAAAATGGTTGTGATGTGGTATGATAGGGCGGTATCCTCTTTTGAACGATTTGAGTGGCTTGACTTGTCACATGTTCACGCATGTAGTTGAAACAAAATCAACATAGCCTCTATGATATTTATGTTCATGGTGCATTATATCCTACTCATGCTTGCATTCGGTGTTGATTAATTTTAATGCATGTTCATGACTGTTGTCGCTCTCTAGCTGGTCGCTTCCCAGTCTTTTTCTAGCCTTCACCTGTACTAAGCGGGAATACTGCTTGTGCATCCAATCCCGTAAACCCCAAAGTTATTCCATATGAGTCCACCATACCTACCTATCTACGGTATCTACCTGCCTTTCCAAGTAAATTTGTATGTGCCAAACTCTAAACCTTCAAATAAACATTATGTTTTGTATGCTCGAATAGCTCATGTATCAACTAGGGTTGTCCGTATCTTCCATGTTAGGCGGGTTATTCTCAAGAGGAGTGGACTCCGCTCCTCATTCACGAGAAAATGGCTGGTCACCGAGATGCCCAGTCCCATGCTTTATGCAAATCAAATCAAAATAATTGCAAACAAAACTCCCCCGGGACTGTTTTTAGTTGGAGGCACTCGTTGTTTCGAGCAAGCCATGGATTGATGCTTGTTGGTGGAGGGGGAGTATAAACTTTACCATTCTGTTTGGGAACCGCCTATAATGTGTGTAGCATGGAAGATATCACCATCCCTCGGTAGTTATGTTGACAATGAAAGTATACCGCTCAAAATATTATTCATATCTATTTCAAAACCGAGCTCTGGCACCTCTACAAATCCCTGCTTCCCTCTGTGAAGGGCCTGTCTATTTACTTTTATGTTGAGTCATCATCCTCTTATTAAAAAGCACCAGTTGGAAAGCACCGTTGTCATTTGCATTCATTACTGTTAGTTTACATTGAGTATGACTTGACTGGATCTCTTTTACCATGAATTACAATGTCTAGTCAGTCCTTGATCTTTAAAGGTGCTCTGCATTTATGTTTTGCGGTCTCAGAAAGGGCTAGCGAGATACCATCTTGTTATATCATATCATGATTGTTTTGAGAAAGTGTTGTCATCCGAGATTTATTATTATTGCTCGCTAGTTGATTATGCCATTGATATGAGTAAACATGAGACCTAAATGTCATTGTGAATATGGTTAGTTCATAATCTTTGCTGAAAACGTGAATGCTGGCTTTACATATTTACAACAACAAGAGCAAACAGAGTTTGTAGAAGTTTTTCTTTATCACTTTCAGTTTATCAACTGAATTGCTTGAGGACAAGCAAAGGTTTAAGCTTGGGGGAGTTGATACGTCTCCGTCGTATCTACTTTTCCAAACACTTTTGCCCTTGTTTTGGACTCTAACTTGCATGATTTGAATGGAACTAACCCGGACTGGCGTTGTTTTCAGCAGAATTGTCATGGTGTTATTTATGTGCAGAAATAAAAGTTCTCGAAATGACCTGAAAACTCCGCGGAGATTATTTTTGGAAATAATAAAAAATACTAGCAAAGAATCAAGGCCGGGGGGCCCACACCCTAGCCACGAGGCTGAGGGTGCGCCTGCCCCCCTGGGCGCGCCCTCTGCCTCATGGGCCCCCTGGAGCTCCACCGACCTCAACTCCAACTCCATATATTCGTGTTCGGGGAGAAAAAATCAGGGAGAAAGATTCATCGCGTTCTATGATGCGGAGCCGCCGCCAAGCCCTAAACTCTCTCGGGAGGGCTGGTCTGGAGTCTGTTCGGGGCTCTAGAGAGGGGAATCTGTCGCCGTCGTCATCATCAACCTTCCTCCATCACCAATTTCATGATGTTCACCTCCGTGCGTGAGTAATTCCATCGTAGGCTTGCTGGACGGTGATGGGTTGGATGAGATTTATCATGTAATCGAGTTAGTTTTGTTAGGGTTTGATCCCTAGTATCCACTATGTTCTGAGATTGATGTTGCTATGACTTTGCTATGCTTAATGCTTGTCACAAGGGCCCGAGTGCCATGATTTCAGATCTGAACCTATTATGTTTTCATGAATATA
Source organism: Triticum aestivum (assembly GCF_018294505.1). Classification (NCBI taxonomy): domain Eukaryota; kingdom Viridiplantae; phylum Streptophyta; class Magnoliopsida; order Poales; family Poaceae; genus Triticum; species Triticum aestivum. The sequence continues at coordinate 77,830,435 of NC_057797.1, forward strand.
TGTGAGTTCTTGATCCTATCTTGCAAGTCTATAGTCACCTACTATGTGTTATGATCCGGCAACCCCGAAGTGACAATAATCGGGACCACTCCCGGTGATGACCATAGTTTGAGGAGTTCATGTATTCACCATGTGTTAATGCTTTGGTCCGGTACTCTATTAAAAGGAGGCCTTAATATCCCTTAGTTTCCGCTAGGATCCCGTTGCCACGGGAGGGTAGGACAAAAGATGTCATGCAAGTTCTTTTCCATAAGCATGTATGACTATATTCGGAATACATGCCTACATTACATTGATGAATTGGAGCTAGTTCTGTGTCACACTATATTAAGACTGTTACATGATGAACCACATCCGGCACAATTCTCCATCACCGATCCAATGCCCACGAGCTTTCCATATATTGTTCTTCGCTTATTTACTTTTCTGTTGCTATTGTTACAATCATTATAAAACACCAAAAAAAATACTTTTGCTACCGTTACCTTTCGCCACCGTTACCACTACTCTCATATTACTTTGCTACTAAATACCTTGTTGCATATATTAAGTTATCGAGGTGTGATTGAATTGACAACTCAGCTGCTAATACTTGAGAATATTCTTTGGCTCCCCTTGTGTCGAATCAATAAATTTGGGTTGAATACTCTACCCTCGAAAACTGTTGTGATCCCCTATACTTGTGGGTTATCAGCCTCACCGCCTTCCTCCATGACCAACGCGAACAATATCTCTTACTCGCCAATATCTTTGTGCAAAACTTGCATTTCCATGCTAGGAGCTCACCATCTTCGGTGGAATTTTATTTATATGATGAGCATAAGGAGATGTCACTTCGTGATTTTTGTCGGGTTTATTTGATACCTTTTGAGGGCAGCATAGAGGAACCACATCGTGATGATGTGGAGGGATTTGTTGATATGATTGTTGTAGGGCAAACGAGGAAAGTTTCCGATGCAAGAATCACTAGCATACATTTTCCTGTTTTATGTTACTTTGCATTATTTGCTAGTAGATGCTTAATTGGTCACGGAAACTGTGGCAACCTTAGTGCCCCTGATATTGTTATTTTGTGCCATGCCTTATTCCATGACGACACATTTAGTCTGGGCGCTATTTTTGCAAAGCAGTTAAATCTTAACCGTACGAAGGGCCCCATCTTGGGAGGTATCTTCGCCTCGCGCCTCGCTGCACATTTTAACATCCCTATTAGGCATTATTAGAAAGAAGAAAAGTTGCTGCCTCCTGTTTTTATAGACTATAAGAGTATGGTAGCACACGATTTTATTGTTAAGAATAAGGAAAAGATGTTTAAGTACAAGCTGATATTTGATAAAAATCACCCTGAGACTATTACTTTGCCTGCTCCTTCCTTGTTTGACTTATCTGCAGGCAAGTACCTTGTTCCGCCGAAGGCCATTCACGCCTACCGAAACCCCACATCAGCTACAGAGTCAGAGCCGGAACCAAAATTTGATCCTTCACGACAGTCTGTTTACCAGTGGGATCCGGTGGAGATTGCCAACTAGTGGCAACCCGAGGTTGCATCAGAGTACGACCCCAACTACAACTTTGGATATCCACCAGGCCAGTCGTGGAAGTAGACCAACTTAGGCCAAAAGCCTAAGCTTGGGAGAGTACGTACTTCTGACCGACATTACATTTCTGTTCACACACTCATGCTAGTTGTCGGTGTTCATACTTTTTCACTGTATCATCCATGCTAGTTTATTTCCTTTTTTATGCTTTCTTCTTGTGTGTTTGAAAACCTTAAGAAAAACTAAAAAAATAGATGTAGATTTTAGTTAGTTTACTTTCCATGCTTGTAGTAGTAGTAATTAAAAAGAAAACCCAAAAAGATTTCTCGTTCTTTTTTTGCTTGTTGGGAGCTTTCCCGTGTAAATAGTTTTGTTTCTTTTCTTTGGGGGTCGAGAGGAGAAGACCATAATGAAAATGTTGAGTGGCTCTCATATGCATTATTGTTGATCTAACAAAGAGCCCGTATTACCTTGTCTTCTCTCTTGAATTGAATGCTTGCAGATTCCAGCTTAGTCCAATGCACGTGCACTATTATTATTATCCACACTATTCGGTCGTGCAAGTGGAAGGCAATAATGGCGATTATATGATGAACTTATTGAGATGAGAAAAGCTGGTATGAACTCGACCTCTCTTGTTTTTGTAAATATGATTAGTTCATCGTTCCTCATTCAACCTATTATGAAAGAAACATATTTTCAATGACAATTAGAGATTATAGTTGCTTATGTCATGCTTAATTAGCTAGGAGCTTATAATGGTTTGCCTTGCGTCCCAACATGCTATTAAAATGGTTGTGATGTGGTATGATAGGGTGGTATCCTCTTTTCAATGATTCGAGTGGCTTGACTTGGCACATGTTCACGCATGTAGTTGAAACAAAATCAACGTAGCCTCTACGATATTTATGTTCATGGTGCATTATATCCTACTCATGCTTGCATTCGGTGTTGATTAATTTTAATGCATGTTCATGACTGTTGTCGCTCTCTAGCTCAGTCTTTTTCTGGCCTTCACTTGTACTAAGCGGGAATACTACTTGTGTATCCAATTCCATAAACCCCAAAGTTGTTCCATATGAGTCCACCATACCTACCTATATACAGTATCTACCTGGCGTTCCAAGTAAATTTGTATGTGCCAAACTCTAAACCTTCAAATAAACATTCTGTTTTGTATGCTCGAATAGCTCATGTATCAACTAGGGTTGTCTGTATCTACCATGCTAGGCGGGTTATTCTCAAGAGGAGTGGACTCCGCTCCTCACTCACGAGAAAATGGCTGGTCACCGGGATGCCCAGTCCCATGCTTTATGCAAATCAAATCAAAATAATTGCAAACAAAACTCCCCCGGGACTCTTGTTAGTTGGAGGCACTCGTTGTTTCGAGCAAGCCATGGATTGATGCTTGTTGGTGGAGGGGGGGTATAACCTTTACCATTCTGTTTGGGAACCGCCTATAATGTGTGTAGCATGGAAGATATCGAGATCTCTCGGTTGTTATGTTGACAATGAAAGTATACCGCTCAAAACATTATTCATATCTATTTCAAAACCGAGCTCTGGCACCTCTATAGATCCCTGCTTCCCTCTGCGAAGGGCTTATCTATTTACTTTTATGTTGAGTCATCATCCTCTTATTAAAAAGTACTAGTTGGAGAGCACCACTGTCATTTGCATCCATTACTGTTAGTTTACATTGAGTATGACTTGACTGGATCTCTTTCACCATGAATTACAATGTCTAGTCAGTCCTTGATCTTTCAAGGTGCTCTGCATTTATGTTTTGCGGTCTCAGAAACGGCTAGCGAGATACCATCTTGTTATATCATATGATGATTGTTTTGAGAAAGTGTTGTCATCCGAGATTTATTGTTATTGCTCGCTAGTTGATTATGCCATTGATATGAGTAAACATGATACCTAAATGTTATTGTGAATATGGTTAGTTCATAATCTTTGCTGAAAACTTGAATGTTGGCTTTACATATTTACAACAACAAGAGCAAACAGAGTTTGTAAAAGTTTTTCTTTATCACTTTCAGTTTATCAACTGAATTGCTTGAGGACAAGCAAAGGTTTAAGCTTGGGGGAGTTGATACGTCTCCGTCGTATCTACTTTTCCAAACACTTTTGCCCTTGTTTTGGACTCTCACTTGCATGATTTGCATGGAACTAACCTGTACTGACGTTGTTTTCAGCAGAATTGCCATGGTGTTATTTTTGTGCAGAAATAAAAGTTCTCGGAACGACCTGAAAATCAACGGAGATTTTTTTTGGAATATATAAAAAATATTGGAAGAAAGATCCACGTCAGGGGGCCCACACCATGTCCACGAGGGTGGGGGGGGCCTACCCCCCTGGGCGCGCACCCTGCCTCGTGGGCCCCCTAGCGCTCCACCGACCTCAACTCCAACTCCATATATTCGTGTTCGAGGAGAAAAAAACAGAGAGAAGGATTCATCACGTTTTACGATATGGAGCCGCCGCCAAGCCCTAAACTCTCTCGGGAGGGCTGAACTGGAGTCCGTTCGGGGCTCCGGAGAGGGGAATCCGTCGCCATCATCATCATCAACCTTCCTCCATCACCAATTCCATGATGCTCACCGCCGTGCGTGAGTAATTCCATCGTAGGCTTGCTAGACGGTGATAGGTTGGATGAGATTTATCATGTAATCGAGTTAGTTTTGTTAGGGTTTGATCCCTAGTATCCACTATGTTTTGAGATTGATGTTGCTATGACTTTGATATGCTTAATGCTTGTCACTAGGGCCCGAGTGCCATGATTTCATATCTGAACCTATTATGTTTTCATGAATATATGTGAGTTCGTGATCCTATGTTGCAAGTCTATAGTCACCTATTATGTGTTATGATCCGTTAACCCCGAAGGACAATAGTCGGGATACTTACCGGTGATGACCATAGTTTGAGGAGTTCATGTATTCACTATGTGTTATTGCTTTGGTCCAGTACTTTATTAAAAGGAGGCCTTAATATCCCTTAGTTTCCAATAGGACCCCGCTGCCACGGGAGGGTAGGAAAAAGATGTCATGCAAGTTCTTTTCCATAAGCACATATGACTATATTCGGAATACATGCCTACATTACATTGATGAACTGGAGCTAGTTCTGTGTCACCCTATGTTATAATTGTTGCATGATCGATCGCATCTGGCATAATTCTCCATCACCGATCCATTGCCTACGAGCTTTTCCGTATATTGTTCTTCGCTTATTTACTTTTTCGCTGCTACTGTTACAATCACTACAAAAACCAAAAATATTACTTTTGCCACCGTTACCACTACTATCATATTACTTTGCTACTAAACACTTTGCTGCAGATATTAAGTTTTCAGGTGTGGTTGAATTGACAACTCAGCTGCTAATACTTGAGAATATTCTTTGGCTCCTCTTGTGTCGAATCAATAAATTTGGGTTGAATACTCTACCCTCGAAAACTGTTGCGATCCCCTATACTTGTGGGTTATCAGGTCCCATCAAGATGAAGATGACCACCATTTGGTCTTTGCCACCTCACCTACACCCCATGAGTGGAATGACAATGGTAATATAGGTGACGGTGATGCTCTAGTCCCACTAGTGGACATTCTTGACATTGATTGCTTGCATGATGTTGATCGACCTATTTCCATGCTTCATGCTAGTGTGACTTCACCATGCGATGATTTACCCATTTATGATGTGTATGATGATTGCCATATGGAGTCTATTAGTTGTGATGCCATGTTACATAGGATTTCTTGTGCTAATTCTCTTGGTCACATCATGTTTGCCAATCCGCTTGACTTGAAATATGCTATGCATGAGATCAATCATATGTCATATTTGCAATCTCTTCATAGTGACTATGCATATGCTATTAAAATAAACCCAATTTGCACATATGGCATAGATGACAAGCCCATGGCTATTGGCATTTGTTTTCTTGTGATGATATTGATATGCTCCCTTTGCATCATTTATCTCATATGCCATGCCATGACCACCTAGCTTCGGATATGCATTGTTTTGGATGTTGTCCATTTTCTCCATATGATGTTTCCGATATTGCTCATGAGGAAACCCTCATAGTTTCCTTATACATTTTAGGAGATTTTGGTTCATCCCATTCATTGCATGATCCCAATACTTGTGTGCACAATATGCTCCCCATGAATAAAAATGCTATTGTTGTGCCTTATACTTGTATGCTCAATTTGCATCTCTATCGTGTTATACACAATAACTATTCTTTACTGATGGATGACATGTTCTTATACCATGCATCAAATTTCTTTGAGCGATGCTTATCTTGTGCTAACTCTCACGTGCACATACACATCAAGATGGATGATGTGTACATTTACCACACACACAATTTTTTTTGTTTGTGTCTCTTTTGTGTAGGTACCCATGAATTCTTGTCAACCTCGCAATCACACGAGTTAACAAAACGAGCTCTAGAGAGCAATGATGACTTGGGATCCCATGGATTGTCTTTCCCACCGCTCTCTTCGCGCAAAGACTTCACGCATTTCTTCTACATGACCCTCACTTGGCTATGGGTTATTGTCCATGATATATCATTTGCCCATCTTGCCATGTTCACTTTGCATGATATGCTCATTCCTATACCTTTGCCATGCATTTGTGACCCATACTTTGCATTACACATGATGATTGATTCTACTACTTGTATGTGTATTTGCAAGCTTGGTGGAGATATTGCTTGCTATTGCCATGTTTGCTTTGTACCCCATGCCTATGATGATACTTTCATCTTGCTTTGTGTTCGTGCTTGCGATATGTCATGTACATTGCCTAGGACTATCATTTTCTCACACGACATGATTGCCATGATTTCCTCTAGTATGTTGCATCTTCGCACTACTAGCTTGCATGACTTGATTCCTACGATTGCTTGCCTTGTTGCATCACCGATGATTCATACTTTCTCATTTCATGTGGTTGATGACAACCATCTACATGTTTTGCACATGGTTGTTATTGCTTGCCGTCATATATCTCCATATGTTGCCTCTCTCATGCTAGTTGATTTTCCATGTATTGAGCGCAACCATGATTTTAGTCTTGCTAATGAGATTGCCACCATAGCATTCTCGCATATATTTGGAGATTTTGACATATTTTTTGTGAAGCATGCTTGTCTTCCTTCTTTGCACCATATACCTCATGCCATGAATATTGCCATTGTTGCATCATATTGTTCATGCACTTGTGTTTCTAATGGTTATGTGCAAGAGAAGAGAACCATCATGATGGATGATGTGTTTATCTACCATGCGCATATGTTCTTTGTTTTGTTGTGTGCATGTGTAGGATACTTGGACCTTGTGTCAACTTCCATGTCACGTGAGTTGACAATCCGAGCTCTTGAGAGCGAACCACCTTCTACCATGACGATTCTACATCGCACTTGCTCGTACTTTGGCATTATGAAGGACGCACAAGGACATCCTTTCAAGGTGATATCCTTCTCTTTTGAGAACCCCCAAACCATGAGCATGGATATTATGGATCATACTACTTTTGTTGCTTTCCCCATGAGACTTATTATTCATCTTGGACCACTTGATTGCACACTTGTTAGAGATCTTGCTTTGACTTGTCATTTTCACAATTCCATGCATCATGATATATATGCCTTGTGTGTTGCATCCAATTCTTGGATTACTTGCTCCCCCCATATGTTTGGTTGCAACAATGTCATCACTTCACATATGCCATGTCCCATTGCTTGTCACATGATTGACTTGATTGCCTCACACATGATGAAAAATTGCTCCTTCTATTGTGTTGAGTGCCACACTATATTCACTACACCCTATGCACATTATGCTTGGTTTGTCTTGCACTTGTCCCATGTGTTTAGACATTTCATTTTACTTGGTGTTGTGAATGGGTCCTATGCCTACCATCGACCATTTGTCGAGCGCTTAATCCATGATTGCTATGACCTTGAGGTTGATGCTTCTTCTCTTGTCACACATATTTGCATCACTACCACACATTTGCATGCTTGTTTCCATGATGTCCTTCTTTGCGCTCAATCGATATTCTTACATGCCATGTCACAATCCTTTGTCACACCATATGCTTTACATGATGACGACACTTGTTTGGTGAATCACCTCTTGAATGCTTAGTTTTGCAACGCTAACCACATTTGTTTTTCCAAGTGTTTGTTGTCCTTACTCCTTTTGAAGGAATCACAAGATGGTGCGACATTGGAGAGTGCCCATTTCGAGCTTCAAGATGACAAGAACTTGGTGAACGTCCACTTCTACACGGCGAAGCCATCTCTTTCCCATGGTGATTTGGTTTTCGATCCGAGGTCGGATCTTTCCCAAGGGAGGGGAGATGATGCGGAGCATCCTACGGATATCACCATGTCAAGAGTCCGTGTGGCAAGTGACACGTTCGACATCCACTTCACATACACAAAGGTGAATCATCTCCTTTACGCGTGTACACTTGACCCCTTCGAGGATGGTATACTACTTGACACTCCACTCGTGTGCATGCATAGGTATTGTTGGAACGCTACGGACGACGAGTAGGAGTGCGAGCACAAGTGTACAACTACACCATCCGCGAGGGAAGCGTGGAAACGAAGACGCAAAAAGAAGAGTTGCCGAAGAAGCTCCAGCGAGCGGACGTCCGGATGACACCGGACGACCGGCCCCTCCCAGCGAGCGGACGTCCGACCCCCACCGGACGACTAGCACATCTACACCCGAGCCAATTCAACGGAAGACCGACGACACCGGACAACCGGCGACCGGACGACCGCCAGCTACCGGACATACGGTGCCACCTCAACCGAGCCAAAGTGAGCGGAAGTCCGGCGACTACCGGACGTCCGGAAGCCCACGAGCCACCGGACGACCGGTCCCAGCGGACATCCGGTACCTGTCTGCGTACAAAGATCGGGCCCGAGGCCCATGTATCCCTCTCCCATTTGCTCCTTCGTGGACCTAGACTATATATACTCCTCCACCTCCTCCTAGTTAGGGTTAGCGTTGTCTTAGCTCATTTGTGAGATAGAGCTTCGCTCATCCATATCGGATCTACTCCTTGAGAGAGACCGCGGCTCCTCTTCGAAGAAGATCCACCTTAGATTCAAGACCCCTTTACGGGAAGATCCCCTTGTGGATTCAAGACCTCCTCACGGAGAAGAACCGGCTACCCTTTGTATCGTCCCTTGTTGGATTTGGATCGTATATCTCTTTGTGTTTCAAGGATCTAGCATATGTGTGACCGTATCTTGTTGGTTTTAGTGTTTCTCTCGTGTTTCCCCTTGTGATTCCCCCATTTCCCCCCTCGTGTTCTTCGTGTTCTTCGCGGGATCCGCTCCTTTCGTGAAAGATCGGCTACATAGGGTTCCACCCTACATCATAAAGTGTTCTAAATAATCAGATGGCACGCCATCATTTTTTAGGCCTTGCGATGTTTACTAGACTCGGCAATAAATATTGTTTTCTATAAGGAAAAGTGGCGAATGATCTGCCTTTGCATTAAAGAGTAGAAATCTACACAAAAGATAAAGGCCCCGAGAGCAGAGGCGGACCTAGAGAGAAAATGACCAGGTGTTCTACCATATGATCACTCATATTTTTCATCTATAGATAGGGTGTCACACCCCATATTTTGCATAAAACTTATACAAAGAAAACATCTTGCGCCCGGTGTCCTGTGCAGGCGGGTAGCTCAACTTGGGTACGCCCTGCCGGAGGCAAAGAAAAACAGAAAAGATAAATCCTTTTTTATGTCAATTTTAGTTACGCGGCGATGACAAGTTTAATTGGCAAACATGATAGTTTTCTTGCAAAAAACAAGCTGCGAAATTGTCATGCTTACCAACTAAATTTGCCATTCTCGTATTAACTAAAGTTGCCATAAAAATTGTTCGATTTGTCATGGCCAAAATCCGAATGTTTGGGACTTATCGGGGGCCAAGAAAAAACATTCAGCGCTAGAACACCAGCTATACACGGTAGGCAGAGCCTCACACATGCATCATGATATACTGCTTAGTGTTGGACTCTTTAAAAAAATTGTTTAATAATTCGTCCGATTAATCAATTAATTTGCCGATTAATTCCTACTCACAGGTTCACTGAGTAGCCGATAAACTAAAAAATTGACCGATTAATTGATTAAATGGCCGATCAACTTACTGGTTAACCCGCTAATCTCCTACCCACTAGCCAACCGGGCAACTATCAGTTAATTATTTCCTCAAGATGCAAAAAAAAAAAACACCACATTTGTAGCTCAATGAAGATTAATTTTGAAAGATCCGATGATTTCTTTCGTTCCATATATATTCCAAGCGAAGAGAAAGGCACCTTTGGTTGCAAGTTGTTTGGGCCAGAGGCGATCGGGCTGCAATAAATATTGCGACCAATATAAACACTCCAATAGAATTCCAAGTCGTGTCCATGGTACTTCCTAATGCCGCAAAGTCGTCGCTCTGGCGTACGGTCGAGTCTCCCTCTTTTCCAATGAGGCTGGTTATAGTGAAGAGTAACTTAAATGTATGTAATAGTCTATGTTAGAGTATCTTTGGCCGCGTCCCCAATAAAACCCCCTAAGTGATCTTTTAGTCGTTGGCGTCGAAAAATCGGCCCGGTCGCGTCCCAAAGGCCCTTTTCTCACCGGCTCGGGCCGAAATTGGTGCCGACGGACTCAGGCCGAACCCGGTGCGCTGGGGGCGTTTGGGGGCGTCGGCCGAACCGTTTTTGGCGTGAAAATCGGCGGACCCTCCTTGGCAGTGACTCGGCGCTTCTCATCACTTCGTCGTCCTCATCGCCTCGGTTCCCGTGGCGGAATCAATGCCAAAGTTGTCATGCGCTGCCGTGCCGGTCAGACTCCTTCATTGGTGCCTCATGGGCGGCGCAGTGAAGACAGGACGACGCGCGTCCTCTCGCCCGTCACGCGTACACACGGTGGCCACGCGAGTGCCGCCTATATAAGCCGACTCCTCCCGCACCGGTGACGCACAGACTCTCACCGCCGACGCCCCCGTTCCTCCCTCTCTTCTCGCTGTCTACAGTTCACCCAATGGCCGAGCGCTTTCCAGGCGACGGCGCGGCGGCGAACGGCTTCGGCCGCCGCCACCTTCATGAGGACGAAGCTCGGTTTTTCTATGAGGCCGAGTATCCGGTCCTACCAGACATGCGGGTGCCCGGGGTTTGGAGGATCAGCGCCGGTTGGATCCCGGTGCCACCGCCGCCCACGGGGGCGGCGCGTTGTGCGGAGATCGCCCGCATCCGCGCCTCTCTGTCGCAGGCGGCGAGGGAAGAGCCGAGGTACCCGCTGTGGGAGCAGTACTTCCATCGCTGCCACACCGAGCAGCTCGAGGCCACCAACATCGTCGTGCCCTCCGGAAGGCTCAACTCTGACGTCCGCCACCGATGGTGGGGCGTGCCCGGCCGCATATTGGACGCCGTTCTTGAGTACATCGAGGGCGGCAACACGCCCAGGATGGAGTACCCCGCTCCCCCTCCTTCTCCGGCCGGCGTGGGAGCTCGTGGACGCCGAGACGCATGGACCCGGCGTCCTCCTCCTCGTTCGGCCGCTCGTCCGGCTCTCCCTCCCTCCTCCCCGTCAAGCCGGAGCCTCGGGACGTGTCGATCAGCCAGCGCACCCGCAGCTCCGGCGTCCGCATCGCCGACTCCCCCCCCACCTCTGCCCGGCTGGTTAGGCCAAAGGTGGAGTCCGGCCTCCCCGCGGAGTACGAGGCCATAGTCCAGCGCGGCTTCTCCAGCGAGGAGGCCCTAAAGTGGGCGCGGGACGACTACCTCCACGACGAGATGGTCCGGCAGCGCCGAGCCCTGGAGGAGATAGCCGCCCGCCAGCGTGGGCGTGAGGACGAGAACGGCGTGGTGATCCTCGACAGCGACGAGAACGAGGACGCCCCCAGACCGTCCAACCCGCCGCGCGTCGGCGACCCTGGGCAGGGGAGCAGCAGGGACGGCGGCCGCGGAGGAGGCGACGACGATGACGGCGGCGGCGGCGGCGACTACACGAAATTCTACAGGCTCCTCGGCATGTAGAGCTTCGTGGGCGGCGGGCGGCGAGGAAGGGCGAGGGCGAGGCGGGTCTAGTAGTGTTTTTTTCCTTATTTTGTAAAATATTTTAAATATGTTATGAACTCGCCGAAGTTTGGTTGAATTTGCGCCTTGTTTGTTTTTCAGAAAAAAGTGGGCGCGGCGACTGGGGAGCATCACGCCCCCAGCGCGCGGTTAGTGCCGGTACGCCCCCAGGCAGCGATTTTTAGCGCCTTCTGGGGGGCCAACTGCTGGAGATGCTCTTACTACCGCTATAATTGATAGTAACATATGTGTGGTGTATTTTTTTTACGAACAAATTTTCATTCTATTCATCTATAATCATGGTAGTACAACAAATACTAGAAATAATAAAAATTATATCTAAATCTGTAGATCACCAAGCGACTACTAAAAGTACTGAAGCGAGCCGAAGGTACGCCGATGTCATTGTCTTTCCCTCGTCAGAGCCGGGCAAAATTTGTTGTAGTAAACAGTCGAAAAGTTGTCGTGCTAAGGCCCCATAGAACCAGCGTACCAGAATAGCAACTGTCGCCATATGTGTGGCGCTATACAAAACTTCTATTACTAGATTGTAGATTCATTTTGTGTTGGTACGTGTGATGTTACGGTAACATATCATGTTACCGGAACCTTCTATTTCCTTATTAGTTACTTGTCACATCATATATTTTACCTAGATAGATGTGATGTTATCCACTTCGTTTCATAATGTAGTGTATGTAAATTTTCTGAAAAGTCAAACTTTACAAATTTTGATCAAGTTTACAGATAAAACTACTTACATTTACAATATTAAATATATACAATATGAAAGTGCACCTGTTGATGTACCTAAGGATATGTATTTGGTATTCTAGACGTATATGTTTTTCTCTACATACTTGACCAAAGTTTATAAAATTTAACTTTAAAAATAAAATACGCACCACATTGTGAAAGTAGGGAGTATCACTTATGCTACTCCCACTGTATGAGTAGCCTGACAGTGCGGAATTGACTACCGTACGCCCACATCCCATCCATCTGTCTTCATCTTCCCCTTAACCTCCACGTACACGTCAAAGACCTATTTTTACAAATGGCCGGCCGACAGACCCTAGAAAGCAACCAGTTTTCCTCGTCAAGTCCCCACCCACACCACCCCAGACCCCACACGTAAACGTACGTGCAAGACATTGCGCGCATCCGTGGATGGATGGAAACCTGCTCGGTCGTGTACCACTAATCCGTGGATGGATTGCACGCATATGAGAGATTGAGCCAATAGATCAGATTGACGAAGGTATTTCATAGTTGAAGTTGACAAATACACCACATCATTAAGGGCGTATTTGGTTATCTGCATGATTTTTTGCACATTTATATAGTTGTAACTGTTGAGCCTGGCTGAGCAAATGTAGAACAAAAAACGAACATCTGCATTTAGTTTGGTTGCCTGCATGTCCTTTCCCTGCATCGTAATGATGTCTCTACATACCGTGTTTGATTGCTTTCATTGTACGTGCTCACAGGGTGCACATTATTTGGTTACATACAAGTATAGAGTTGTGCTCATCTTGTACCCTACTTGGTGAGCTTACCAACACCTTACACACGATCACACCGAGCACGCCAACGCCGCAGCACTGCTATGACGGCGAACTAGATGAAATTGCCTAGCTTAAAATACATAAGTGAAGCACATAGAGTATTCTAATAAATCATGATTCATGTGTGTCCCTCTCAAAAGGTATGTGTACAGCAAGGATGATTGTGGTAAACTAAAAAGCAAAGACTCATATCATACAAGACTCTTCAAGCAAAACACATATCATGTGGTGAATAAAAATATAGCATCAAGTAAATTTACCGATGAATGAAAACAAAAAAGGAGATGCCTTCCGGGGCATCCCCAAGCTTAAGCTCTTGGTTATCCTTGAATATTACCTTAGGGTGTCTTGGACATCCCCAAGCTTAGGCTTTTGCCACTCCTTATTTCATAGTCCATCAAAATCTTTACCCAAAACTTGAAAACTTCACAACACAAAAAACTCATGAGATCTGTTAGTATAAGAAAATAAAATCATCATTTTTGATATTGTTGTGAACTTATTCTTTATTTATATTGGTGTAATATCTACTGTATTCCAACTTCTCCATAGTTCATACCCCCCGATACTACCCATAGATTCATCAAAATAAGCAAATAACACATAGAAAACATAATCTGTCAAAAACAGTACAGTCTGTAGTAATCTGTAAACCTCGAATACTTCTGTAACTCCAAAAATTCTGAAACATTAGGACAACAGATGCAATTTGTATATAAATCTTGTGCAAAAATAATCAGTATTTTATCGCACTTTTGTTAAAAATGAAAATTAATTTCCTGCACACAAAAGTTTTTGTTTTTCAACAAGATCAAATCAACTATCACCCTAAGCCATCTCAAAGGTCTTACTTGTCACAAACACTAATTAAATCATAAAAACATATCTAACCAGAGGCTAGATGAAAATTTTATTGAAAACAGGAACAAAAAAGCAAGAACAAAAATAAAATTAGGTTGCCTCCCAACAAGCGCTATTGTTTAACGCCCCTAGCTAGGCATATTGCAATAGATCTAGGTATTGTCATCTTTGGTATGCAATTTTTCAATTGCACACTTATAATCTTTAGGAGGTTCTTTGGTTTTATCAATGATCAAACTCCTAGGCAAGAAATCAAGAAATTCACTCGTGGCAAATGGTTCCTTAATAATATCAAAAAGGTTACGGTGAACACTTATCATTTTGAGATCTTCATTTCCTTTACTAGAAGATTCACCCTTATTCTTAGGAACATAAATAAACTTTGTAGCTTTAGTAGGAGGAAAATTTGGAGTAGTTTTAACGGAGGAAAAGGCGGAACCCAAGTTAGCAATAATATCTTCTAGTTTGCCAATTCTAGTAGAATCTTGATCTATATTTTTATTAACTATGAGTTCCTTTTCCCTTAGATTCTTTAAACTCCTACCTTAGAGCCATATTGTGTGATATGATTATGAATCTTTTTATCCAAGTTTTCAATCAGCTCCATGGCAGCAATTTTATTATCAATAATATCAAGCCTTTGCATCACATGTTCCAAAGTTAAAACAGTTTCATTAACCATAAAAGGTGGTGGGCCTACCAAATCTATCATAGCATTATAAGCATCAAAAGTATGGATTGCCAAGAAATTTCCCCCGGTAATGGTATATAAAACATATCTATTCCAAGGAGTAACGCCCACATAAAAATTGCGAAGGAGAACGGTAGTAGATTGCTTATGAGTAGATCTATTCTGAGCATTTCAAATTCTATACCAAGCGTCCTTTAAATTTTATCCCTCCCTTTGCTTAAAATTAAAGACCCCATTCTCGAGAGTGCTAACAATGATGGAAGGACTAGCCATGAAAGCGAAACAAACGATCTAACATACGAGCAACAAAAGGAAAATGAAAAGACGAACAGAAGAAGGGCGAATAAAAAGGCAAATATTTTTATGCTTTTCTGAAAATCGTTTTAGAAGTGAGGGAGAGAAAAACAAGAGGCAAATGGCAAATAATGCAATGCAAGAGATGAGAGTTTATGATGGGTACTTGGTAGGCTTGATGTAGACCTCCCCGGCAATGGCGCCAGAAATTCTTCCTACTACTTCTTGAGCTTGCGTTGGTTTTCCCTTGAAGAGGAAAGGGTGATGCAACAAAATAGAGATAAGTATTTCCCCCAGTTAGAGAACCAAGGTATCGATCCAGTAGGAGGTACAAACAAGTCCCCAATCTATGCACCTGCACAAACAATCAAACACTTGCACCCAATGCGATAAAGGGTTGTCAATCCCTTCACTGTCAATTGCAAAGGTATAAAAGATTACTAAAAATGTAAAACAAAGTAAAAGTAAATAAATTGCAGCAAGATATTTTTTGTATTTTTGGTTTATAAATCTGAAAGTATATAATGGAAAATAGACCCGGGGACCATACGTTTCACTAGAGACTTCTCTCTTGAAGGCAAATAATACGGTGGGTGAACAAATTACTGTCGAGTAATTGATAGAAAAGCGCAAAGTTATGACAATATCCAAGGCAATGATTATGCACATAGGCATCACGTCCGTGTCAAGTAGACTGACTCCTGCCTGCATCTACTATTATTACTCCACACATCGACCGCTATCTAGCATGCATCTAGAGTATTAAGTTCATAAAGAATGGTGTAAAAGTTCATAAAGAACGGTGTAATGCCTTAAGTAAGATGACATGATGTAGAGGGATAAACTCAAGCAATATGATGAAAACCCCATCTTTTTATCCTTGATGGCAACAATACAATACGTGTCTCGCTACCCCTACTTTGTCACTGTGTGAAATCACGCAAGATTGAACCCAAAACTAAGCACCTCTACCATTGCAAGAAATACCAATCTAGTTGGCCAAACCAAACCGATAATTCGAAGAGAAATACAAAGATATCAAATCATGCATATAAGAATTCAGAAAAGATTCAAATAATATTCATAGATAATTTGATCATAAATCCATAATTCATCGAATCTCGACAAACACACCGCAAAAGAAGATCACATCGGATAGAACTCCAAGAACATCGAGAAGAACATGGTATTGAAGAACATACAGAGAGAAGAAGTCATCTAGCTACTAGCTATGGACCCGTAGTTCTGAGGTAAACTACTCATGCTTCATCGGAAGAGCAATAGGGTTGATGTAGATGCCCTCCGTTGATCGAATCCCCCGCCGGCAGATCGCCGAAAAAGACCCCATGATGGGATCTCACGGGAACAGAAGGTTGCGGCGGTGGAAAAATATTTTCAAGCCTTGTTCTAAAGGTTTGGGAATACATGTGAATTTATTGGACGAAGAAGTAGGTCGGTGGACTCCCGAGGGGACCACAAGCCAGGGGAGCGCCGCCGCCTCGTGGGTCTTCTGACTTGGACTCCAAGTCCTACGGATGTATTCTGGTCAAATAAAAATCATCGAAAAAGTTTTATTCCGTTTGGACTCCGTTTGATATTCCTTTTCTGCGAAACTCAAAAACAAGGAAAAAACAGAAACTGGCACTGGCTCTAGGTTAATAGGTTAGTCCCAAAACTAATATAAATAGCATATTAATGCATATAAAATATCCAAAACAAATAATATAGTAGCATGAAACAATAAGAATTATAGATACGTTGGAGACGTATCAATCTCACACATCTTGTTAAGCACAAAAGTGGAGAGGAAGAACTGCCATTTCATGTTGTTCCCCCTGCCATCCTTCTTCTCCTTTGTTGCTGCCTTTAGAGTAGCAGCATGAGCAACAACATTGGGTTGAGCCAGCACAAGTGGAGGAACTGTAGGCAGCACCTCGAAACCCTCTGAATGAAGAGGCATCTGTTCCAGAGGAAGCTGGGAGTGCTCGACGTACGACGGCGGGAACTGGCTCTCGGACAGCACGAGAGCCTGACTAAACTCTCGCGTGCTCATGTCCTAGAAACATAAGTGTCATCAACACCACAAGACACTATGTTGAGGCATATCTCTCTCAAGGTAGTTTTGGTGATTATTGACAACATGTTTTCGGACTAATCATGTGCTTTGAGTGGTTCACAGATTCATCCTTGGCACGAGACGTTTTCTTCCCTTCGGAGTGTCATTCAAGACGGTGTAGCTTTTTCGTTTCTCTCTCGGTGGACTAGTTGCGTAGAGGGCACCGTACTATCAAGAGGGGGTCCGCTGGGGTATTGCATGGGTGGAATCAACACGTACACATCAGCTTCTCACCCTCCGAGCTCTTCCACTTCTTGGAAGAGATCTCTCCTCTTTTCTATGTCCTGTCTGGGTTCCAGCGGCAATAGCGCGCAACCCAGCGGTAGTACCGCTGAGGAGCCACAAGCGGCAGTACCGCTCCGCAGCGGTAGTACCGCCCGTGACTCCATAGCAGTAGTACCGCTGGGGTGCCTGGCACCACCGCCTCGTCCTCAGCCTCTATGGAGAGATCCTCTCTCTCTTCTGTGTCCCTGCGGTAGTACCGCACTACCAGCGGTAGTACCGCCAAAGGGTCATAAGAGGCAGTACCGCTCCGCAGCGGTAGTACCGCCCGTGACCCCGCTGCCGTAGTACCGCTGGGCTGTCTGGCTCCTACCGCCTCGACTCGAGGGCTCTTTTCCTCGTGTCGGGTTTTGCGGCACTAGTTGCGGTTGTAGAGGCGGTAGTACCGTATTAGGAGCAGTAGTACCGCCCTTACCACCACGGTAGTGCCGCGGTGGGTCCAATTCCCTACTAGTCTTCTCTGTGCGGCAGTACCGCTGGCTGGAGCGGCAGTATCGCTGGGCTAGCGATAGTACCGCCCCCTCTCAGCGGTAGTACCACCCTGTGCGGGGCTAGTTGGTGGGGCAACGGTTGGTTTGTTGCCCCCACTATAAAAGGGGTTCCCCTTCTTCTCCTTTGACCTATCTCTTCCCCCTCAAGTCCATTAATGCTCAAGCTCCATTAAATGCTCCAAGCTCCATTTTCACCCGATCTATCTCTCTGGCCAATCAAACTTGTTGATTTGCTCGGGAGTGGTTGAGAAGGCCCCGATCTACACTTCCACCAAGGGATTTTCGATTCCTCCACTCATCCCTAGCGGATCTTGTTACTCTTGGGTGTTTGAGCACCCTAGACGGTTGAGGTCGCCACGGAGCCATAGTCCATTGTGGTGAAGCTTCGTGGTTTTGTTGGGAGCCTCCGATTAAGTTGTGGAGATTGCGCCAACCTTGTTTGTAAAGGTTCGGTCGCCGCCTTCAAGGGCACCAATAGTGGAATCACGGCATCTCGCATTGTGTGAGGGCGTGAGGAGAATACGGTGGCCCTAGTGGCTTCTTGGAGAGCATTGTGCCTCCACACCGCTCTAACGGAGACGTACTTCCCCTCAAAAGGAAGGAACTTCGGTAACACATCCTCGTCTTCACCGGATCCACTCTTGGTTATCTCTTACCTTTACTTGTGCAAGCTCTTTAGTGTTACTTCTCTTGCTTGCTTGTATGCTTGTTGTTATTGCATCATATAGGTTGCTCACCTAGTTGCACATCTAGACAACCTTCTTTGATGCAAAGTTTAATTTGATAAAGAAAAGTTAAAAAATTGGTAGTTGCCTATTCACCCCCCTCTAGTCAACCATATCGATCCTTTCAATTGGTATCAGAGCCTCGTCTCTTTATTAAGGACTTTACCGTCCAAAGAGTATGGTTGATACCGTAGACGGTGTGGAGGGACACTCCGGTGTGAATCCGACCTCGTCTACGGGCGATGGGGGAACCTCGGTCTCTCGTGAGGAGTTCAATGTGGCCTTGGAGACATTGAAAACCTCCATGACGACCGAGGTGGAAAGCATGTTTACTAAATTTCTTAAGGGGCTTAAACTATCCACCGCACCATTGAAAGTGGGTGACCCCACCGACAAGGTGACGGATGCTATCCCCGACAAGGGGGAAGCTAGTAGTGAAAAGGCTCCTTCTTCTAGTGGTAAAAATGGCACCGGCATCTTTGCTCATGTGGAACCACCACTTGTTTATGGTGGACCGGTTCCTTCTACTCATTTGAATCATGCCGGTCCTCCCCCTAAGATTGTGAAAAATGAGGACTTTGATTCTTGGGTTTACCGCTTTAAACGTCATTTAAATCATGTGAACACTAACCTTTGGAGAATCATTGAAGAAGGTTTCTAGCCGCATGATCCAAGCAACTTCACTCCTCGAGAAGCCGCGGATAATCAATTCAATGAGAATGCTCTCTTCATCATTCAAGATGCAATTCCACTCGAAGACCTACCTCATCTTCGTCCTTTCGCCTTGGCCAAAGATGCATGGCATTGTGTTGTCTCTCTTTACCGGGGAAGCGCAAGCATTCAACGCTCCAACTATGAAGTGGTGCAAGATGAGGCCGATGAGTTTGCTATGAAAGAAGATGAAGAACCTTGTGGGCTTTATCAGAGAGTAACCAAACTCGTGGTCTCACTACGAGATCACGGGAGCAAGGATACGGATGACAATTGGATCAAGCGCAAATTCCTCAAGGCAATGATGCCCTACCACAAGGCCATGTCCTCCGTCATTCATCAAAGACCGGACTTCCACACTTTGACCTCAAGCGAAGTGTTGGATGAGTTTGTGGCCATGAACATTTTGGACAAGACCGCCGACAATGCGGTGCTCCGTTCTCAACGGGCAAAGAAGCATAACCTTGCATTGAAGGCCAAGCTCACCGTTGAAGAAGAAGAAGAGTAAGAAGAGGAGAGCAACCCCGAAGATACGAAGTATGCGTATCATGAACACATGGCACTTGCTTCAAGGCAATTTCGGAGCAAGAAAAACTTGAGGCCAAACTTTAGCAAAAACAACTCGAGTGGCACGAAGAGCAAGCAACATGTAAGGACTTGCTACAATTGTGGCAACGTGAGTCATTTTGTCGCGGAGTGCCCGTATGAGAAGAGGGAAGACAATGGTGGCAAGCTCATCCGAAAGGACAAGGCCAAGTCATTCCCCAACAAGAGCAACTTCACCAAGAAGACTCCTCCCAAGGCATTGGTGGTACAAGAAGAGTACAATGAGGATGATGACGATGATGAAGGTGATGAGTCGGTTGCCATGGCCTCTGTTGCCATTGCGACGACTTCACGGGTGTCTCTCTTCGACTCACCCAATGAGAGCATCACCGCCAAGTGCCTCATGGCTAAAGCCACCAACAAGGTAACCTCCAACATCAAAACTACCATCATTAATCATCCTTCTCCGACAGATAGCATTAATGAACTAGAGGGAGCTAATGTGGAGGCTAATGAGTTTGAGGCCTTTATGGGAAAACTCAAGGGAAATCCAAGAAGCACTTTGTTGCTCTCTTGGAACAACTTGGTGAAGCCAATGACATGATCGAGGCTCACGAAGACACCATCACTAATATGGAAGGGCATAGTCGTGACTATGCCAATGAGATTTCGGATCTTTCCAATGCTCTTGAGGAAGAGAGGGGTCTTCGTTTGGCTCTTGAGGAGTCACACAACGTTGATCATGTTGGGGAACGTAGCAGAAATTCAAAATTTTCTATGCATCACCAAGATCAATCTATGGAGTAATCTAGCAACGAGGGGAAGGAGAGTGCATCTACATACCCTTGTAGATCGCTAAGCGGAAGCGTTCAAGTGAACGGGGTTGATGGAGTCGTACTCGTCGTGATCCAAATCACCGATGATCCTAGTGCCGAACGGACGGCACCTCCGTGTTCAACACACGTACAGCCCGATGACGTCTCCTACGCCTTGATCCAGCAAGGGGAGAAGGAGAGGTTGGGGAAGACTCCATCCAGCAGCAGCACGACGGCGTGGTGATGGTGGAGGAGCGCGGGACTCCAGCAGGGCTTCGCCAAGCACTACGAGAGACGAGGAGGAAGAGGGGTAGGGCTGCGCCAACAGGGAGATTGAATCGTCTGTATGGCAGCCCAAAACCCCCACTATATATAGGGGAAAGGGAGGGGCTGCACCCCCACCTAGGTTTCCACCCCTAGGGGTGGCGGCCAGCCCTAGATCCCATCTAGGGGGCGGCCAAGGGGGGAGAGAGGCGGGCGCACCACTAGGTGGGCCTTAGGCCCATCTGAGCCTAGGGTTTCCCCCTTTTTCCCTTCTCTCTTCGCCTTGGGCCCTGGTGGGGGGCGCACCAGCCCACTTGGGGCTGGTCCCCTCTCACACTTGGCCCATGCAACCCTCTGGGGTAGGTAGCCCCACCTGGTGGACCCCCGGGACCCTCCCGGTGGTCCCGGTACGTTACCGATAGCACCCGAAACTTTTCCGGTGACCAAAACAGGACTTCCCATATATAAATCTTTACCTCTAGACCATTCTGGAACTCCTCGTGATGTCCGAGATCTCATCCGAGACTCCGAACAACATTCGGTAACCGCATACATACTTTCCCTACAACCCTAGCGTCATCGAACCTTAAGTGTGTAGACCCTACGGGCTCGGGAGTCATGCAGACATGGCCGAGACAACTCTCCGGTCAATAACCAACAGCGGGATCTGGATACCCATGTTGGCTCCCACATGTTCCACGATGATCTCATCAGATGAACCACGATGTCAAGGACTTAATGAATCTTGTATACAATTCCCTTTGTCTAGCGGTACGATACTTGCTCGAGATTCGATCGTCGGTATCCCGATACCTTGTTCAATCTCGTTACCGGCAAGTCTCTTTACTCGTTCCGTAGCACTTCATCCCATGATCAACTCCTTGGTCACATTGTGCACATTATGATGATGTCCTACCGAGTGGGCCCAGAGATACCTCTCCGTTTACACGGAGTGACAAATCCCAGTCTCGATTCGTGCCAACCCAACAGACACTTTCGGAGATACCTGTAGTGTACCTTTATAGCCACCCAGTTATGTTGTGACGTTTGGCACACCCAAAGCACTCCTACGGTATCCGGGAGTTGCACAATCTCATGGTCTAAGGAAATGATACTTGACATTAGAAAAGCTTTAGCATACGAACTACACGATCTTTGTGCTAGGCTTAGGATTGGGTCTTGTCCATCACATCATTCTCCTAATGATGTGATCCCGTTATCAACGACATCCAATGTCCATGGTCAGGAAATCGTAACCATCTATTGATCAACGAGCTAGTCAACTAGAGGCTTACTAGGGACATGGTGTTGTCTATGTATCCACACATGTATCTGAGTTTCCTATCAATACAATTATAGCATGGATAATAAACGATTATCATGAACAATGAAATATAATAATAATAACTAATTTATTATTGCCTCTAGGGCATATTTCCAACAGTCTCCCACTTGCACTAGAGTCAATAATCTAGTTCACATCGCCATGTGATTAACACTCACAGGTCACATCGCCATGTGACCTACATCCAAGAGTCTACTAGACTCAATGATCTAGTTCACATCACTATGTGATAATCACTCAAAGAGTTCTGGGTTTGATCATGTTATGCTTGTGAGAGAGGTTGTAGTCAACGGGTCTTGCCATATTCAGATCCCTATGTATTTCGCAAAACTTTATATCGTAGATGCTGCTACCACGTTCCACTTGGAGCTATTCCAAATTGTTGTTGCATTATACGTATCCGGTATCTCTACTCAGAGCTATCCGGATAGGTGTCAAGCTTGCATCGATGTAACTCTTTACGTCGAACTCTTTATCACCTCCATAACTGAGAAACATTTCCTTATTCCTCTAAGGATAATTTTTGACCACTACCCGGTGATCTACTCCTAAATCACCTTCGTACCCTCTTGCCAGACATGTGGCAAGGCACACATCAGGTGCGGTACTTCAGCATGGCATACCGTATAGAGCCTATGACAAAAGAATAGGGGACGACCTTCGTCCTTCCTCTTTCTTCTGCCGTGGTCAAGCTTTGAGTCTTACTCAACTTCACACCTTACAACTCAGGTAAGAACCCCTTCTTTGACTAATCTATTTTGAAATCCTTCAAAAACATGTCAAGGTGTGCGTTCTTTGAAAGTATCATCGGGCGTCTTGATCTATTTCTATAGATCCCGATGCCCAATATGTAAGCAGCTTTATCCAGGTCTTCCTTTGAAAATCACTCTTCAAACAACCGTTTATGCTTTCCAGAAATTCTACATCATTTCGGATCAACAATATGTCATCCACATATACTTATCAGAAATGTTGTAGTGCTCTCACTCACTTTCTTGTAAATACAAGTTTCTAGCAAACATTGTATAAACCTAAAAGCTTTGATCACTCCATCAAAACATATATTCCGATTCCGAGATGCCTGCTCTAGTCCATAGAAGGATTGCCGGAGCTAGCATACCTATTAGCATTCTTAGGATCGTCAAAACCTTTTATTGTATCACATACAACTTTTCTTACGAAAACTGGTAAGAAAACTTGTTTTGACATCCATCTGTAAGATTTCATAATTGAAAAATACAACTAATGCTAACATGATTCCGACGGACTTAAGCATCGCTACGGGTGAGAAATTCTCATCATAGTCAACTCCTTGAACTTGTGAAAAGACTCTTTCCCACAAGTCGAGCTTCATAGACAGTAACATTACCACCCACGTTCGTCTTCTTCTTAAAGACCCATTTATCTCAATGGCTTGCCAATCATCGGGCAAGTCCACCAAAGTCCATACTTTGTTCTGATATATGGATCCTATCTCGGATTTCATGGCTTCTAACCATTTTTCGGAATACGGGCCCACCATCGCTTCTCCATAGCTCGTAGGTTCATTGTTGTCTAACAACATGATATCTAAGACGGGATTAGCATACCACTCAGGAGTAGTACATATCCTTGTCGACCTACAAGGTTCGATAGCAACTTGATCCGAAGCTTCATGATCACTATCATTAACTTCCTATTCAACAGACGTAGGCTCCACAGAAAACATCTTTCTATGTTGCGTCACTCTCTGGTTGAAGTAAAGGTTCGACAACCTCATCAAGTTCTATCTTCCTCCCACTCAATTCTTTCGAGAGAAACTCCTTCTCGAGAAAGGACCCGTTCTTAGCGACAAACAATTTGCCCTCGGATCTGAGATGGAAGGTATACCCTATTGTCACCTTTGGGTATCCTATGAAGATGTGTTTGTCCGCTTTGGGTTCGAGCTTCTCCGGCTGAAGCCTTAAGCATCGCATCCCCAAACGTTAAGAAACGACAACTTTGGTTTCTTGCCAAACCAATGTTCTTATGACATCGTCTCAACGGACTTAGATGGTGTCCTATCTAAAGTGAATGCAGCTGTCACTAACGCATAACCTCAAAATGAAAACGGTAGATTGATAAGAGACATCATAGATCGCACCATATCTCATAGGGTTCGATTACGACTTCCGGACACACCATTACAACTGCGGTATTCCAGGTGACTTCAACTGTGAAACAATTCCACAATGTCTTAAGTGATTTGCCAAACTCATAGCTCAAAAAATCCTCATTGATCAGATCATAGGAATTTAATCTTCTTGTTATGATGATTCTTAACTTCACTCTGTAATCGCTTGAACTTTTCAAACGTTTCAGACTTGTGCTTCATTAAGTAAATATACCTATATCTACTCAAATCGTCAGTGAAGATAGCGATATCCACCGCACGCTTCAATTATCATTGGATCACACGCATCGGCATGTATGATTTCCAACAAGTCACTTGCCCGTTTCATTGTACCTGAAAGCGGGGTCTTAGTCATCCTGCCCATGAGGCATGGCTCGCATGTGTCAAGCGATTCAAAATCAAGTGACTCCAAACATCCATCGACATGGAGTTTCTTCATGCATCTTACGCCAATATGACCTAAGCGGCAGTGCCACGAGAAAGTGGTACTATCATTATTAACTCTACATCTTTTGGCGTGAACATGTGTATTACCACGACCGAGATTCAATGAACCATTCACATAGGGTGCATGACCATGAAAGGTATCATTCATGTAAACAGAATAACCATTATTCTCTAACTTAAATGAATGACCGTATTGCAATGAACATGATCTAATCATATTCATGCTCAATGTAGACACCTGATAACATTTATCTAGGTTCAATACTAATCCCGAAGGTAGATGGAGCGTGCGATGGTGATCTCATCAACTTTGGAAACACTTCCAACACACATCGTCACCTCGCCCTTAGCCAGTCTCCGTTTAGTCTGTAGCTTTTGCTTCAAGTCACCAATAATAGCAACTGAACCGGTATCCAATACCTAGGTGCTACCAGGAGTACTAGTGAGGTACACATCAATAACACGTATATACTTTGTTGAAGTTGCCAGCCTTCTTATCTACCATGCATTTGGGGTAATTCCGCTACCAGTGACCGTTCCCCTTACAATAGAAGCACTTAGTCTCGGGTTTGGGTTCAACCTTGGGTTCCTTCACTGGAGCGGCAACCGATTTGCCATCCATGAAGTTTACCTTCTAGCCCTTGCCCTTCTTGAAACCAGTGGTCTTGTTAAACCATCAACACTTGATGCTCCTTCTTGATTTCTACCTTTTGCGGTCTTAAGCACCACGAACAGATCCGGGATCAACTCCATCCCTTGCATGTCATAGTTCATCACGAAGATCTAGTAGCTTAGTGGTAGTGGCTAGAGAACTCTATCAATCACTATCTTATCTGGAATTTTAACTCCCACTTGATTTAAGTGATTGTAGCACCCAGACATTCTGAGCACATGCTCACTAGCTGAGCTATTCTCCTCCATCTTGTTGGCAAAAGAACTTGTCAGAGGTCTCACACCTCTCAACACGGGCATGAGCCTGAAATCCCAATTTCAGCTCTTGGAACATCTCATATGTTCTATGGCGTTTAAAACATCATTGGAATCCCGATCCTAAGCCGTAAAGTATGGTGCACTAAACTATCAAGTAGTCATCAGGACGTGTCTGTCAGGTGTTCACAACATCCACAGACGATGTTGTAGGGGTTTGCACATCGAGCGATGCATCAAAGACGTAAGCCTTCTGTGTAGCAGTGAGGACACTCCTCGGACTACGGACCCAGTCCGCATCATTGCTTACAATATCTTTCAACTTAATCTTTCTCTAGGAACGTATTGAAACAGGGACCTACAATGTGAGCTATTCATCTACAACATATTTG
This sequence comes from Triticum aestivum, assembly GCF_018294505.1. NCBI lineage: Eukaryota > Viridiplantae > Streptophyta > Magnoliopsida > Poales > Poaceae > Triticum > Triticum aestivum. Next base: position 77,856,727 of record NC_057797.1, read on the forward strand.
CAAAGACAATTTAGACTATGTTCATGATAATTGAGTTCATCTAATGAACTCCCACTCAGATAGATATCCCTCTAGTCATCTAAGTGAAACATGATCCGAGTCAACTAGGCCGTGTCCAATCATCACGTGAGACGGACTAGTCAACATCGGCGAACATCTTCATGTTGATCGTATCTTCTATATGACTCATGCTCGACCTTTCGGTCTTCCGTGTTCCGAGGCCATGTCTGTACATGCTAGGCTCGTCAAGTCAACCTAAGTGTTTTTGCTGTGTAAATCTGGCTTACACCCGTTGTATTCGAACGTTAGAATCTATCACACCCGATCATCACGTGGTGCTTCGAAACGACGAACCTTCGCAATGGTGCACAGTTAGGGGGAACACTTTTCTTGAAATTTTAGTGAGGGATCATCTTATTTAAGCTACCGTCGTTCTAAGCAAATAAGATGTAAAACATGATAAACATCACATGCAATCAAATAGTGACATGATATGGCCAATATTTGCTCCTTTTGATCTCCATCTTCGGGGCTCCATGATCATCGTTGTCACCGGCATGACACCATGATCTCCATCATCATGATCTCCATCATCGTGTCTTCTTGAAGTTGTCTCGTCATCTATTACTTCTACTACTATGGCTAACGCTTTAGAAATAAAGTAAAGTAATTACATGACGTTTATGTTGACACGCAGGTCATAAATAAATTAAGACAACACCTATGGCTCCTGCCGGTTGTCATACTCATCGACATGCAAGTCGTGATTCCTATTACAAGAACATGATCAATCTCATACATCATATATATCATTCATCACATCCTTTCGGCCATATCACATCACACGGCATATGCTGCAAAAACAAGTTAGACGTCCTCTAATTACTGTTGCAAGTTTTTACGTGGCTGCTATAGGTTTATAGCAAGAACGTTTCTTACCTACGCGAAAACCACAACGTGATATGCCAACTTCTATTTACCCTTCATAAGGACCCTTTTCATCGAATCCGATCTGACTAAAGTGGGAGAGACAGACACCCGCTAGCCACCTTATGCAACTAGTGCATGTCAGTCGGTGGAACCAGTCTCACGTAAGAGTACGTGTAAGGTCGGTCCGGGCCGCTTCATCCCACGATGCCGCCGAATCAAGATAAGACTAGTAACAGCAAGCAAATTGACAATATCCACGCCCGCAACTGCTTTGTGTTCTACTCGTGCATAGAAACTACGCATAGACCTAGCTCATGATGCCACTGTTGGGGAACGTAGCAGAAATTCAAAATTTTCTACGCATCACCAAGATCAATCTATGGAGTAATCTAGCAACGAGGGGAAGGAGAGTGCATCTACATACCCTTGTAGATCGCTAAGCGGAAGCGTTCAAGTGAACGGGGTTGATGGAGTCGTACTCGTCGTGATCCAAATCACCGATGATCCTAGTGCCGAACGGACGGCACCTCCGTGTTCAACACACGTACAGCCTGGTGACGTCTCCTACGCCTTGGTCCAGCAAGGGGAGAAGGAGAGGTTGGGGAAGACTCCATCCAGCAGCAGCACGACGGCGTGGTGGTGGTGGAGGAGCGCGGGTCTCTAGCAGGGCTTCGCCAAGCACTACGAGAGATGAGGAGGAAGAGGGGTAGGGCTACGCCAACAGGGAGATTGAATCGTCTGTATGGCAGCCCAAAACCCCCACTATATATAGGGGAAAGGGAGGGGCTGTGCCCCCACCTAGGTTTCCACCCCTAGGGGTGGCGGCCAGCCCTAGATCCCATCTAGGGGGCGGCCAAGGGGGGAGAGAGGGGGGCGCACCACTAGGTGGGCCTTAGGCCCATCTGAGCCTAGGGTTTCCCCCTTTTCCCTACTCTCTTCGCCTTGGGCCCTGGTGGGGGGCGCACCAGCCCACCTGGGGCTGGTCCCCTCTCAAACTTGGCCCACGCAACCCTCTGGGGCAGGTAGCCCCACCTGGTGGATCCCCGGGACCCTCTCGGTGGTCCTGGTACGTTACCGATAGCACCCGAAACTTTTTCGGTGACCAAAACAGGACTTCCCATATATAAATATTTACCTCCGGACCATTCCGGAACTCCTCGTGATGTACGGGATCTCATCCGAGACTCCGAACAACATTCGGTAACCGTGTACATACTTTCCCTATAACCCTAGCGTCATCGAACCTTAAGTGTGTAGACCCTACGGGCTCGGGAGACATGCAGACATGGCCGAGACAACTCTCCGGTCAATAACCAACAGCGGGATCTGGATACCCATGTTGGCTCCCACATGTTCCACGATGATCTCATCGGATGAACCACGATGTCAAGGACTTAATCAATCCCGTATACAATTCACTTTGTCTAGCGGTACGATACTTGCCCGAGATTCGATCGTCAGTATCCCGATACCTTGTTCAATCTCGTTACCGGCAAGTATCTTTACTCGTTCCGTAACACATCATCCCGTGATCAACTCCTTGGTCACATTGTGCACATTATGATGATGTCCTACCGAGTGGGCCCAGAGATACCTCTCCGTTTACACGGAGTGACAAATCCCAGTCTCGATTCATGCCAACCCAACAGACACTTTCGGAGATACCTGTAGTGTACCTTTATAGCCACCCAGTTATGTTGTGACGTTTGGCACACCCAAAGCACTCCTACGGTATCCGGGAGTTGCACAATCTCATGGTCTAAGGAAATGATACTTGACATTAGAAAAGCTTTAGCATACGAACTACACGATCTTTGTGCTAGGCTTAGGATTGGGTCTTGTCCATCACATCATTCTCCTAATGATGTGATCCCGTTATCAACGACAACCAATGTCCATGGTCAGGAAACCGTGACCATCTATTGATCAACGAGCTAGTCAACTAGAGGCTTACTAGGGACATGGTGTTGTCTATGTATCCACACATGTATCTGGGTTTCCTATCAATACAATTATAGCATGGATAATAAACGATTATCATGAACAATGAAATATAATAATAATAAACAATTTATTATTGCCTCTAGGGCATATTTCCAACAGATCATGCTAAGTTAAAGAAATATTATGATCATGTCCTCATTGTTTCTCATGTGCTAAACTCCGAGAAGGCCGAACTTGAGGTTGATCTTGCTAGACTCAAAGAGGAGTTTGATCTACTTGACAAGGCTCACAAGGTCTTGAAGGGTGCTCATGCTAGCCTCAAAGAGTCTCATGATCAACTTCAAGTAAAGCTAACCAAGGAAAAAGCCACTTTCCCTCGTATGATGTTAATTGATAATGCAAATGCTACTAACCCGTGTTGTGAGCATGTGCATCTCGTTGAGGAGAACGCTAAGCTAAAGGGGCAACTCTAGAGAGGTCTTGCGACTTGCATACAAGGCAAGAAGAACCTCAATGATCTCTTGATCAACCAAAAGAGAGTTGTGGCCAAGGAAGGGGTTGGGTACGTGCCCGACTCCAAGAACAAGAAGAAGAATGACAAGACCAAACGACCTCCTCCTCTCATGCAAACCTTTGTGAAGGAGGGAGAGAGTGCCTCCCAGGAGAAGAAGAAGAACAATGCAAAGGGTGGCAATGTCAAGAAGGACAATGCCACCCCTCCCAACAAAGCCGGCGATTTTAATCCTTCTTATGTGTTATGCCGTGCTAGTGATGGGCATGTTTATGCCAAATTTGTTGGTTCTCTTCATGAATACATTGAATGGTCTATTTGGGTTCCAAAGACCCTTGTTACTAACATCAAAGGACCCATTACAAAATGGGTACCTAAAACCAAGCATTAATCTCTTGTAGGTGTTTGCTTCCGGTGGGGGATCATGGTTGTTCGATAGCGGAGCTACAAATCATATGATCGGAAGCAAGGACTTGGTGGTGGAAGTGCACAAGATTCCATCTATGCCCACCAATGTCGAGTGGGGTGATGCCTCATCCTCCAAGGTATTGGGACTTGGCAAGGTGGTCATCTCTCATGATCTCACGATCGAGAAGGTCATGCTTGTTGAGTCCCTTGCATACAATTTACTTTCCGTTCGTCAACTTGCAATCATGGGCTTTGCCACTTTCTTTGATATCGATATCGTGGCCCTCTTGTGAAGCAAGACTCTTAATGTAGCCTTTGTTGGGCATGTCGAGAACGGTCTATATGTGATTAACTTTTCGGAGCGACCCACTAAGACCGCGACATGCCTAATGGCTAAAGTTGATGTGGGATGGCTTTGGCATCGCCGTTTAGCCCATGTCAATATGAGATCTTTGCAAAGTCTCCTCAAGGGGGACCATGTCCGTGGACTAACGAATGTTAGTTTTGCTAAAGATCGTGCTTGCAGTGCTTGTATCGAAGGAAAGCTACATGAGAAGGCTCACCCTCCCACGACTACCATTTATTCAAAGAGGCCTTTGGAGCTCCTTCACATGGATCTCTTTGGGCCTCCATCCTTCAATAGTCTTCGAGGTAGGAAGTATTGCTTGGTGATTGTGGATGACTACTCAAGGTACACGTGGGTGTTTTTCTTCAAGAGAAAGAGCAAGACCCAACAAACCGTCATTGACTTTGCAAATGAAGCACAACGTCAACAAAATGCAAAGATCTTGACAATAAGAAGTGACAACGGCACCGAGTTCAAGAACTACACCTTGGATGAGTTTCTTAGTGATGAGGGGATCAAGCATCAATATTTCGCACCTTACACCCCTCAACAAAACGGTGTTGCAGAGAGGAAGAACCGGACGTTGATGGATGCGGCAAGGACCATGATGGCGGAGTTCAAGTCTCCATACAAATTTTGGGCCGAAGCCATCAACACCGCGTGTCATGCATCCAATCGGCTCTACCTCCGCAAGGGCTTGAACAAGACTCCATATGAGATACTCACCGGTAACAAGCCCAACCTCAAGTACTTTCGGGTATTCGGGTGTAAGTGTTTCATTCTCAAGTAAGGTGTTCAGTTGTCTAAATTTGAGGCTAGAGCTTATGAGGGCATATTTGTTGGTTATGCTACAAACTCTCATGCTTACCGTGTCCTCAATAAATCCACGTGACTTATTGAGGAGACGTGTAACGTGGAGTTTGATGAGAATAACGGCTCCCAAATGGAGCAAAGTGGCACTTGTGATGTAGGTGATGAAATTCCTCCCCAAGCCATAAAAAGAATGGGTGTTGGCTTTATCCTACCCATTGAGGAACCCTTTGTGGCCGAAGGAGAAGGACAAAGCTCCACTCAAGTGGAGCCATCACCAACCCAAGGCCCACACGCTTCCGAAGAACAACATGAAGGCCCTCATCCTCAAGGACATGATCAAGGGCAAGATCACGCTCAAGACGGTGTTGACACATCAAGTGATGCCCAAGGTCAAGTTCTATCCTCCGAGCAAGTTCAAGAACAAGAACAAGCCCAAGACGACGTTCAAGATGATCAAGTGACCACTCCTCGTCTCACCCCGAGGAGGAATTAGAGCGTCGTGCCGCCAAGGTTGCTTCCAAGGTCTCCACCAAGGATCATCTCATGACGAATGTGCTTGGAAGCTTGAGAAAGGGGGTAAGCACTCATAGACAATTAGCAAATTATTGTGAGCATCACGCGTTTGTCTCTTGTGTGGAACCCCACAAGGTCTATGAGGCGCTAGAAGATCCGGATTGGCTCAATGCCATGCATGAAGAACTCAACAACTTTGAGCACAACAAAGTGTGGAGATTTGTGCCAAGACCGACCGGGAATCACAATGTCATTGGAACCAAGTGGATATTTAAGAACAAGCAAGATGCCCATGGGATTATCATTCGCAACAAGGCTCGTTTGGTAGCACAAGGCTACTCCCAAGTCGAGGGTATCGACTACGGTGAAACCTTTGCTCCCGTTGCTCGTCTTGAATCCATTCGCATGTTGATTACATATGCTTCTCATCATAACTTTAAGTTACAACAAATGGATGTGAAGAGTGCTTTTCTTAATGTCCTATTAATGAATTGGTTTACGTCAAGCAACCCCCCGGGTTCGAGGATCCCTACTTTCCCGTTCATGTGTATCAACTCGATAAGGCACTCTATGGCCTTAAACAAGCCCCACGTGCGTGGTATGACCACCTTACTGAGTTGTTACAAGACCGTGGTTTTGAAGTTGGGTTAATCGACCCCACTCTTTTTACTAAGAAGGTCAAAGGGGAGTTGTTTGTGTGCCAATTATATGTTGATGATATTATCTTTGGTTCACCTAACAAAGCTTTCAATGAGGAATTTGCCGCTCTCATGACCTCAAAGTTCGAGATGTCCTCCATGGGAGAGTTGAAGTTCTTTCTAGGTTTCGAAGTGAAGCAAAGAAGAGAAGGAACCTTCATCAACCAATCCAAATACACTCAAGACATGCTCAAGAGATTCAAGCTAAGTGACGTCAAGTCGTCTTCCACTCCAATGCCCACCAAGTGCCAACTTGACTTAGATCTCAATGGTAAAGTGGTGGATCAAAAGGTATATCGCTCCACGATTGGATCCTTGCTTTACCTTTGTGCATCTAGACCGGATATCATGTTGAGTGTGGGAATTTGTGCACGGTTTCAAGCCGCACCTAAGGAAAGTCACTATGTGACGGTCAAACGAATCTTTCGATATTTGGCTCATACCCCAAACTTTGGCTTATGGTACCCAAGAGGATCAAACTTCAAGCTTGTAGGGTACTCGGATTCCGATTGGGCGGGAGACAAAGTGGATAGGAAGTCCACTTCTGGAGGGTGCCAATACCTTGGTTGCTCTTTGGTAAGTTGGTCTTCCAAAAAGCAAAGTTGTGTGTCTCTCTCGTCCACTGAGGCGGAGTATGAAGCAGCCAGTAGTTGTTGTGCACAACTCCTATGGATGAGGCAAACTTTAAAGGATTACGATGTCACTTCTGACAAAGTGCCTCTTTGGTGTGACAATGAAAGTGCCATCAAGATCTCTCTCAACCCGGTGCAACACTTCAAGACGAAGCATATTGAGATTCGGTATCACTTCATCCAGGATCACATTAGGCGAGGAGAGATCGAGTTCAACTATGTCAACACTCATGACAACCTTGCAGATATTTTCACGAAGCCCTTGGATGAAGCAAGATTTCGCGAGTTAAGGCATGAGCTAAATATCATTGATTCGAGCAATGTGGCTTGAACCCTTGCACACCCCACCACGCTCAATTTGATGTCTAGTTTAGGTGTAGGCATGGACATAGGGGGAGTGTTGTTCTCTCAATGAACTCTCCCTCCCCCCATTATGCATAAATTGGTCAATTCTTTCACTTTAGCCATTGTTGATGGTAGTTGTGTTTCAAAGACGAGTTTTGATCATGGGCCCAAGGTTAAAATCTTCGCGGCGCCATACCTCTTGACTCAAACATAGGTGGCCTCGGCCACCGCCCTCTCTGGAAGAGGTGTGTCTTGGTCGTTTGCTGGTGTGCTCTCTTTTCTTGCCGTTTTGTTTTCCCTCGAGCTAAGCCGTGTTGTTTGGCTGCCGTGGCGTACTGGGTGGTACTACCGCTGGTGGTGTGCGGTACTACCGCTTATAAGCGGTACTAATGCCCCCCAGCGTGGTACTACCGCTGAGGGACGGGACCAGAGGTTATATCGGGGCAGGGGGAGGTTTCTTCTCCCCCATACCCATTCGCTTTGCCCCCTCTTTCCTCTTCCTCTCTCCAGCCTCCTCTCGCCGCAGGAGGGCTCCGGCGGATCTCCGTCTCCGAGGCGTCCCTCTCCATTTCCTTCAGTGGAGTCGATCCCCACCTCGTTCTCTTGCCATGATGCCGGTATTGGCCCCGTTCCTTCTCTCCTTTTGTCTCATTTTTCAGATCTTGTTCTTAGGGGCAATGGTGGTTGCATCTCTAGATTTTTGGCTAAATCTAGGCTTGAGTAGGTTGGAGAAGGCAACTAGACTATCTTGATTAGAGTTTGGTAGGAATATTTTTGAATTTGGCAGGCCGGTAGTGCCGGATCTGACCACGGTAGCAAGAAACTATTGTTTCCCCGTCTCGAGCGGTACTACCGCTCTCTTTGGAGCGGTAATACCGCTTGGGCGGTACTACCGCGAGCATGTCACGGTACTACCGCTACCTGCCAAGCTCCATCATATTCCTGCCTTTTCTTTGATCCTTTTGTTGTGTTTGTTGGCTTATGCTCGTTCTTTCTGGTTGTTTTGCGTGTTCTTGTGTTTGGCTCCAGGTGATGAACATCCTGAGCATCAAGCTCGCTGTATCAACCCAGGGCGTGCAACATCAAAACGCTACCGCACCTCTGAGCTAGCCGGTGGTTCCTCTAGCACCCAACCGGCTCCAGCAAGTGCATCCGCAAGTGTTCCTCCACCTCCTCAGCACTCGAAGAGATCCGCCACCAAGCCAAAGGGGAAGACTGTGACTGAGATGGCCAACAAGGAGTTTTGGGAAAGGCGTCGCCGCAATCCCTATGAGGTGGACCAAGAACCCACTTTGGTCAACCGCCCGTTCTGGAACCGATTTCAGTTTGCCATCTATTTTGATGTGATCAAGGCCAAGAAGAATCTCTTTGTTGATGTTCGCTCCATTGACACTGATGCTATGGAGAAGGACCCGGAGTACTTTGGCGAAGCCCTTCAGATGTGCACTCAGCTGAACATTCTCAGGATCATGCAATTCAACAAGGATTTCGATGCAAATTTGGTGGCTCAATTCTTTGCCACCGTTCATCTTGGGACGGATGTCGACAGAACTATGACATGGATGACCAATGGCAAGATGCTTTCCATCAAGTGGAAGGCTTTCATGGAGTTACTTGATGTGGTGGATCACAGGCTTGAGACTCTAGTCGGTTTCCGCCCTCACTGCAATGCTACGTCCACCCACAAGCAAGCCCTTTGGCCCTACTGCACTGTGAAAGTTCACCCAGTGACTGAGAAGAAAACCTATGAGCTGTCTCCGTATTTGGACATTCTTCATCGCATCTTCCGTGAGACTCTCTTCCCTCGAATCGGGAATCTGGATATGGTCCACTCTTATCTCATGGACATGCTTCTTTTCTGTCAGCATGAGAAGGAAGCAAACACTGGAGAGAGCCTAGATATTTCTCATGTCATGTGGTCTGAACTTCTCTCTGCCGTGTCTGAGCGCAAGTTCCCGATATATGGTCCATTCATCATGAGGCTCATTGAGAGGGCCTGGGCACACATCTATCCCAGAGTGTTGCTGGAAACTGGAGACTTGGTTTCCCATGAGATCAAGCGTCTGAGGAAGAAGGACAATTGGGTCACCCCAGCACCTCAATCCGCGGGTCCGTCTGCTGTTGCTGCTGCTGCTGCCATGGAGACCGAGGGTGGGGCAGCCACTGATGATCATAAGGAGGATCTTGAGCCCTCTAGTGCTGAACCCTCTGAAGGAAATATGCCCTAGAGGCAATAATAAAGTTATTATTTATTTCCTTATTTCATGATAAATGTTTATTATTCATGCTAGAATTGTATTAACCGGAAACATAATACATGTGTGAATACATAGACAAACAGAGTGTCACTAGTATGCCTCTACTTGACTAGCTCGTTAATCAAGGATGGTTATGTTTCCTAACCATAGACAAAGAGTTGTTATTTGATTAACAGGATCACATCATTAGGAGAATGATGTGATTGACTTGACCCATTCCGTTAGCTTAGCACTCGATCGTTTAGTATGTTGCTATTGTTTTCTTCATGACTTATACATGTTCCTATGACTATGAGATTATGCAAATCCCGTTTAACGGAGGAACACTTTGTGTGCTACCAAATGTAACAACGTAACTGGGTGATTATAAAGGAGCTCTATAGGTGTCTCCAAAGGTACATGTTGGGTTGGCGTATTTCGAGATTAGGATTTGTCACTCCAATTGTCGGAGAGGTATCTCTGGGCCCTCTCGGTAATGCACATCACACAAGCCTTGCAAGCATTGCAAGTAATGAGTTAGTTGCGAGATGATGTATTACGGAACGAGTAAAGAGACTTGCCGGTAACGAGATTGAACTAGGTATTGAGATACCGACGATCGAATCTCGGGCAAGTAACATACCGATGACAAAGGGAACAACGTATGTTGTTATGCGTTCTGACCGATAAAGATCTTTGTAGAATATGTGGGAGCCAATATGAGCATCCAGGTTCCGCTATTGGTTATTGACCGGAGACATGTCTCGGTCATGTCTACATTGTTCTCGAACCTGTAGGGTCCGCACGCTTAAGGTTTCGATGACAGTTATATTATGAGTTTATGAGTTTTGATGTACCGAAGTTAGTTCGGAGTCGCGGATGTGATCACGGACATGACGAGGAGTCTCGAAATGGTCGAGACATAAAGATTGATATATTGGACGGCTATATTCGGACACCGGAAGTGTTCCGGGTGATTTCAGAGAAAACCGGAGTGCCGGAGGGTTACCGGAACCCCCCCCCCCCCCCGGGAGAAGTAATGGGCCTTGGTGGAGAGAGAGAGAAGCAGCCAGGGTGGGCCGCGCGCCTCCTCCCCCCAGTCCGAATTGGACTAGGAGAGGGGGGGCGGCGCCCCCCTTTCCTTCTTCCTCCCCCTTCCTTTCCCCCTCCTAGTAGGAGTAGGAAAGAGGGGAGTCCTACTCCTACTAGGAGGAGGACTCCTCCTCCTTGGCGCGCCATAGGGCCGGCCGGCCTCCTCCCCTTGCTCCTTTATATACGAGGGCAGGGGGCACCCCTAGACACAAGTTGATCCTCGTGATCGTTTTCTTAGCCGTGTGCGGTGCCCCCTTCCACCATACTCCTCGATAATATTGTAGCGGTGCTTAGGCGAAGCCCTGCGACGGTAGAACATCAAGATCGTCACCACGCCGTCGTGCTGACGGAACTCTTCCCCGACACTTTGCTAGATCGGAGTCCGGGGATCGTCATCGAGCTGAACATGTGCTAAAACTCGGAGGTGCCGTAGTTTCGGTGCTTGACCGGTCGGGTCGTGAAGACGTACGACTACATCAACCACGTTGTCATAACGCTTCCGCTCTCGGTCTACAAGGGTACGTAGATCACACTCTCCCCTCTCGTTGCTATGCATCACCATGATCTTGCGTGTGCGTAAGAATTTTTTTTGAAATTACTACGTTCCCCAACACCCTCGTGGGCAAAGAAGCTTAAACACAAGTTGAAAAAGCTTTTCTGCATGGAGTCTCATGGTCAGTACATGACTCATGTGGCAGAGAAGCATGCCAGGGTGCGCCACAAGGAGCTCATGCGTCAGATGGGAGCGACAGTTGCTAGTGGATCTGAGGGTCAGATCACTGAAGAGGGGGAGTGGATTCATCAGCATTGCCCTTGGACCGACTCTGACGCCGAGCAGTTTTCGACCAACGATGGAGATGCAGATGATCACGTTGAGATATGATGTTCGAGATCCTCAGCTTGCCATCACCTGGAGTCGTAGCGTCGCTCTTTTCCCTTTTTGGTGTCTCGCTGCCAAAGGGGGAGAGAGTGTAGGGATTTGTGTTGCCGAGCTTTGAGTTTGTCGTCTTGTCGTCTTGTGTTTTCTTGTGTATTCTCTCGGTGTCTTTGTTTGGTTTGGTTTGGTGCCCGTGAGACCTAAGTTCTAGACATATGGTGTGAGCCATATGCTCCCTATCGCTACCTTATTTCTTATGTCTATTCAGTATTGTAGTATACTATGAGTTGCATGCTTGTCCTATTATATACTCTTATCTCATATATCTTGTGCTTAGAATTGTTGGACTATAAAATATAGGGGGAGTGTTGATCCGAATGTGTGTGTCATGCTTTCCTTTTGCTCCTCTTTCTAGGTGCACACATTCTGGGGGAGGCCGTCTATATTTTGTAGTTCTTAGTTTTCTTACGTTTATATCTTTTCCTTATGCAAATTCCTAGTTGTCATCAATCCACCAAAAAGGGGGAGATTGTTGAGGCATATCTCTCTCAAGGTAGTTTTGGTGATTGATGACAACATGTTTGCGGACTAATCATGTGCTTTGAGTAGTTCACAGATTCATCCTTGGCACGAGACGTTTTCTTCCCTTCGGAGTGTCATTCAAGACGATGTAGCTTTTTCGTTTCTCTCTCAGTGGACTAGTTGCGTAGAGGGCACCGTACTATCAAGAGGGGGTCCGCTGGGGTATTGCATGGGTGGAATCAACACGTACACATCAGCTTCTCACCCTCCGAGCTCTTCCACTTCTTGGAAGAGATCTCTCCTCTTTTCTATGTCCTGTCTGGGTTCCAGCGGCAGTATCGCGCAACCCAGCGGTAGTACCGCTGAGGAGCCACAAGCGGCAGTACCGCTCCGCAGCGGTAGTACCGCCCGTGACTCCACAGCAGTAGTACCGCTGGGGTGCCTGGCACCACCGCCTCGTCCTCAGCCTCTATGGAGAGATCCTCTCTCTCTTCTGTGTCCCAGCCGTAGTACCGCACTACCAGCGGTAGTACCGCACTACCAGCGGTAGTACCGCCGAAGGGTCACAAGCGGCAGTACCGCTCCGCAGCGGTAGTACCACCCGTGACCCCGCTACCGTAGTACCGCTGGGCTGTCTGGCTCCTACCGCCTCGACTCGAGGGCTCTTTTTCTCGTGTCGGGTTTTGCGGCACTAGTTGCGGTTGTAGAGGCGGTAGTACCGTTTCAGGAGCGGTAGTACCGCCCTTACCACCACGGTAGTACCGCGCTGGGTCCAATTCCCTACTAGTCTTCTCTGTGTGGCAGTACCGCTGGCTGGAGCAGCAGTACCGCTGGGCTAGCGGTAGTACCGCTCCCTCTCAGCGGTAGTACCGCCCTGTGCGGGGCTGGTTGGTGGGGCAACGGTTGGTTTGTTGCCCCCACTATAAAAGGGGGTCCCCTTCTTCTCCTTTGACCTATCTCTTCCCCCTCAAGCTCCATTCATGCTCAAGCTCCATTAAATGCTCCAAGCTCCATTTTCACCCGATCTATCTCTCTAGCCAATCAAACTTGTTGATTTGCTCGGGAGTGGTTGAGAAGGCCCCGATCTACACTTCCACCAAGGGATTTTCGATTCCCCCACTCATCCCTAGCGGATCTTGTTACTCTTGGGTGTTTGAGCACCCTAGACGGTTGAGGTCGCCACGGAGCCATAGTCCATTGTGGTGAAGCTTCATGGTTTTGTTAGGAGCCTTCGATTAAGTTGTGGAGATTGCCCCAACCTTGTTTGTAAAGGTTCGGTCGCCGCCTTCAAGGGCACCAATAGTGGAATCACGGCATCTCGCATTGTGTGAGGGCGTGAGGAGAATACGGTGGCCCTAGTGGCTTCTTGGGGAGCATTGCGCCTCCACACCGCTCTAAGGGAGACATACTTCCCCTCAAAAGGAAGGAACTTCGATAACACATCCTCGTCTTCACCGGATCTACTCTTGGTTATCTCTTACCTTTACTTGTGCAAGCTCTTTAGTGTTACTTCTCTTGCTTGCTTGTATGCTTGTTGTTATTTCATCATATAGGTTGCTCACCTAGTTGCACATCTAGACAACCTTCTTTGATGCAAAGTTTAATTTGATAAAGAAAAGTTAAAAAATTGGTAGTTGCCTATTCACCCTCCCCCCCTCTAGTCAACCATATCGATCCTTTCACACTAGACATGGACATTATGAACTAGCAGTACAACATGGACAGATCGAACTAGCAGTACATCTGGGACAGATTGAACTAGCATTACATCTTGGACAACTCAAACTAGCAGTAACACATGCACAAGCATACCACAACATAACATAGCACTAATCATGGAGAACATAGCACTAATCATGGACCACTAACTACCAACACTTGCCCACATGGAAACAACCCCTAGCATGCTCGAAATCCATCACAACTAGCTACTGCACCTTCATAGTCAAACAGATCGGACGACCTAACCTTAGCACATGGACAGATCTAGCTAGAACTAGAAGAGAGTAGGTGGTGATTGAACTTACAGAGGCCATCGGAACGACCGCGGAGGAGGTGCCTGGCACGTCGGAGAGGAGGAGGAGTCGACCCGCCGGCTCAGTCAACCGGTCGCCAGAGTAGATGCGCCACTTACCTCGTCGTCGAAGTGGATCCGCGCCGGAGGGAAAGCTCGAGAGGGGAGAAATGGTGGCGGGAGTTTTGCACGGCGGTGACCCTCGATATATAGGGCGACCAAATCAGCGGGCGGTGAGTCGAATTCGTCCCGCCACTTTTTCATAGATGCACCATCGCTCCCGCCATCTCCCTCCCCTGTGCGATGTTCCCCTCCCCTGCATCGCTCGAGCCTGGCTCGCTGGAAATGGCCGATTCGGCCGTTCCTAGCGGGCCAGGCCAAGGGGTGCTTTGAGGTTTGTGCTATGCGGGCCAAACAGTAAACACGGGCATCCAAACAGCCCAAAAACATCCCGCGTGGACCTGGTTGGGCCTAATGCAGCCTACCAAACGCATCCTAAATGTATAACGCTGCGTGCCAGTCTAGGACTTAAATCTAGGTAGCGGGTCTAAAGAACACAAGTATTTAAACTATGCTTATTCACATTTATATATGCAGTTTGGTTGGTGTTTGTTCACACATACTCAGATGTAATTCAATTCTTTAAGTACACTATGTTTTCTAATTTTCAATATGCATCGTCATACTGCTTAGAGCTTCAACAGTCGCAGACATCAAATTTGGCCTCTCCACGCGTCTGCGGGCATTGACCGGCCAAACCTCATCTTGGTGCTATGCATTCGAATATCTCATATTTCATCCCCTAAATCCATACAAACCATGCAAAAAAAATCCTACGTACTATACAAATCGGGCTAGCCTAAACTACAGTTCTTCGTCGGAGATGTCCACGATGTCCGTGCCGGGCACCGGGTAGATGGGTGCGTAGGAGGGCTTCGGCTCCTCTTCATCCACATATGTGAGCATCTCGCCGATGGCCGCAGTGTGCTCCGCCTCCGCCTCCTACAGATGAAGGTGGTTGGCCTCCGCCTCCACCTCTGACCGGAGGGGATTGAGGGTTGCCTGATGCTCCGCTTGCAGATCGGCGTCCCCAGCGTCCTCCTCGTTCTCGTCCTACTCCTCTCCAGCTCCGCGCCCTCCTCCATATCCATCTCCTCCTCCTGCTCCGTCGCCTCCTCCTCCGGATCCACCGCGTCGGAGGTAGCCCCGCGGCGATCCGAGCTTCGCGCCATGCCCGGATTTGCTCAAGGAGCTGCAACCGGTGCTCCACCTAGATATGGGTAGCTCCTTACTTGACGGCGTGGTGGCATGGCTACAAGTGGTGGCGGACGGCTCGCGACTGGCGAGTGGAAAGTGGAAAGTGGCGGTGGCGGTGGATGGGAGGAGAGGAAATGTGGACGGGTAGGATTTTAGTGCCGGTGGTCAGCTTAAAGAGCCAGGCTAGGGCACTATGCAGCCCACCGGAGTGGCGCCACATGGCGCCATCGGTTCGAAAGATGAGAGGAGCTTCGGGCCTTTGGGTTTCGGAGTGTTTTCATGTGGGACTAGGGCGGTAGGCCGACGTGGCGGACGCATCTCCTCATGTCCGCCCCAGATTTGGGGTGCCGGTTAGTCCCAATGTTTGAGGCCTATTTGAGGAGCCGGGGCGTTTAAGGGTTGTTTGAGGCGCGCGGCCTTAGATGCTCTTAGTGTCAGAGTTTGTTAAAAAAAGACACCACATTGTAAGTCCTGCAAGATCGATTTTGAAAGATCCAACGATTTATCTGGTTCCATATATTCCAAACAAATGCCTTCTTTGGTTTGGAAGAATTTCATAGGAATTCTAGAGGATAGCATTCTTATAGGATTTTTTCCTTAAGAGCCCTTTGGTTCATAGGAATGGATTCCTATTCCTACATAGGATTGGTTCCTATCCTCCACATTTCATAGGAAAATAAAAATAAGCCTAGACTCAATGAAAAAATTCTTTGGTGTCAACTAAATGACATCTCGTTTCCTATTTCTACTTGTAGGATTTGAGATACATGTCATCTTAGGCCTCCTTTGATTCATAGGATTGGAAAATCATAGGAATAGGAAAGTCATAGGAAATGAGATGGCATGCATCTTAAATCCTATGCATAGGAATAGAAAAGGAGATGCCCTTTGATTCACCACATAGGATTTTTTCCATTGAGTCTAGGCTAATGTTTATTTTCCTATGAAATGTGGAGGATAGGAAAAATTCCTTCATAGGAATAGGATTTCATTCCTACAAACCAAAGAGCTCTGAAGGAATTTTTCCTATAGAAATCATATCCTATGAAAATCCTACAAAATTCCTCCAAATCAAAGGAGGCCTCATTTTTTACAAAATTCCTATTCCTACGATAATCCTATTCTATGAACCAAAACAGGCCGAAGAAGGCAGCTTTGGCTGCAAGTTGTCTCGGGCCCGAGTCGATCGGGTTAAAAATTGTGACCAATATGTACAAACACTCCAACAGAATTCCAAGTCTTGTCCATGGCAGTTCCCCATGCTGCAAAGTCGTCGCTCCGGCGTACGGCCGAGTCTCCGCGTGAGCTCCACCCGCCGGCCGGCCATCTTTCCCTAGTGACAGTGCGGAATTGACCGTCATCGATCACCTAGCCAGCACCGTACGTCCACGGACCACGGCCCATCCATCTATCTTCACTTCATCTTCCCCTAAACCTCCACGTACACGTCAAAGACCATTTTCACATTCGGAGGGCCGACAGATCCCAGAAAGGATCCAGCTTCCCTGCAAGTGTCAAGCCATCGTTAACCATTGTCAAGTCGCCAGCCGCGCGCCCCACACGTAAACGTACGTGCAAGACATCGCGCGCGCATCCGTGGACGGATGGAAACTTGCTCCGTCGTGCACCGGCACCGGCCGTGTGCCGTTCCTTTCGCCGGCCCGATCGGAAAGCGCGCGGCATCGCATTCCATTCCTTCCACGGCGTGGCTGGGTTGGGTGCATGATTAAGCCCGCCCGCTTGAGTGCACGCAGCTGGCGGGCCAAAGCAGCTGCCGCTGCCAGCTTCGAGTTGTTGCGAGCCGCGTTATCGCGCATGATTTGGCCGTTTTATTTTTCTTTGAGACAGAGAGAGGAGGCGTGGACGCCAGTGGGCGTCTAGAAGGGGGTGCCGGGCCGGGTCAGCCCTTCTAGAAAGCGGTGCTGGAGCTGGTAGCCTGGCAGAAGACAACGCACGCAGACGCAGACGCCAAAAGGAAATGAATTTGCTTCGTCTCTGGTACGTGATGCCGCCGCTGCCGCTGCTCGTTGGCTTATCCGATCCGTCTAGAACGAATGTGTAAACCCACCGAGAGGGAGGGAGACGGACCGACGCAGACGTATGCGCCCGGTCCAGCGCAAAAAAGTAGTAGCACAGCAGTATTCGCACGGCTACTCACAGTAGTAGTAGTACATGCGTGCATGTCGTTTGTCGTTTCCCACATGGCGGACCCGAACCCCGTCCCAGAACAGTGGTGGTCTCCGTAAGAAAATTTTACTAGTACCACGTAACAGGGTTGAAGTGGGATTTGGTCTCCTTTCTTTAACTTTCACAGCGTCAAGCAGTGGTCAAAGTCGGCGGGATTCCCTTCTAGAATAGCAGCAGCTTCCTGGTAATTTTCGTGTCAACATCAAGAGAATTCGGGTTTCTAGTACTAGTTGGCAGCGTTTTCTTCTTAAAGTACTTTTGTGACTGCTGCTTAAGGAAAAAAATCTTTCTAACAAATACTGTTAACATTATTTGCATGAAATCGAAATATATGGTACACACCAAAAGATCAACATCACTGGCTAAACATCCGAGACGTGCGTTTATGTGGAAAGAAGAAAAAACATCTTCAGGCATATGGGCGAAGGTGATTCTGTTTTCTTTTGCAGGTGAAAATGAGTTTATAATTCTGTAATGATAGAGTTACAATCTAGAGGCAAGAGATCTTCAATAAAGAGGGACCCTCTGTGTGACCAAACATAAGTGGTAGACCCACTACGATTGTATCTCACCAATTGATCTGCTATTCTATTTTGATCATGACGAAGCTTCCGCGGAATAAACTTCCGGTCTAACGAGAAAGCTGTAATCTTCAGAACAATGTTCATGAACTAAGCAGTGAACTTTGAGACCTGTGATATATTACAGATAGTGCTTGAGAAGAATTGAACATACAAAGGATGAAGGGGGTGCTAGGCAGGTTCACGCCGTCCACGTGTCGCTATGAATAGTGCACAACAAACGCATCGAGCGAGGAAAAGATTAGGATTGGGACCTCTCTCTCCCGTGAAAATATCTTCTCTCTCCCTCATTCCGCTACTCTTTTTGGTGCCGCCGCCACCCCCTCCCTCTCGGCCGCAGCCTCCTCTCCTCCGCCTCCACCACCTCCTCCTCCCCTGCCTCTCCTCCGCCCATGTCTCCTCACCCCCTCCCTCTGCCTCCGTGCTCAAAAGGAGGAGCCGGGGTCGCTGCCGCTGCGCCTCTACATCGTCCTCACACGCCGTCGTCCTTGCCATTCTGCCGGTGGAGAGCTCCTCCATGATGGCATCCACCGGATCTTGCCGGCCCAGATCCACACGCCTCCTCCTTCCTCGGCAGCTCGTGGAGCCCTATGATGCGTCAACGACGCGTGACTGCACTAGGTCGTGCTTCCCGCCGCTCCTAGTCACCGGGCGCCGTCCCGCCGACGCGGCCCACCGCACGCTGCCACCAGCGTCTTCTTCATGGCGGTAGAGGCGCAGCTTGGGCCCGGGGATCCTGCCGGCGCCGGCTTCATCTCCATGGTATTCTCTCTTCTCCAATCCCCTCTTTCAGTTCTCTCTCCTTCTCTTTCTTATGTACTCTCTCCCTGATAAACAGAGAGGGCCGAATCAGGATGGATCCAAGCTGCCGACGTCTTTGCTGCCATGGACGAACCCTCATCCAGCGACCAAGGAAGGCAGGAGAAATCCCTCCTCCTTGCATTGTTGCATCACTGCATCCCCACGGTAGTCCAGGAGGAGCTCGACTGCCTGCTTTGAGAAGAAGAGATGGCAGGAGGATGAGGCATGGGCTTGACAAGAAGTGGGTTGGAGCAAGAAGTAGAGCAGACAATGCCCCTCTCTTCATTGGCATCTGCACAGCCAAATCAAGGACCTAAGCTCCTGGTAAGATCCTCTTTCATTTGTTTTCTTTTTCTTCCATGCCTGCATATCTCTAACTTTTATTAGTTTACCCTTCTAATTTGTGTGATTAATTTGTTGGTTATATTGTTGTTACTAGCTCCTAATTTGGGTGATGAACAAATGATTTAGATTTTGTGTGTAAATCTGAGACGCTACATTGGTTTGGAAGTGAATTTGTAACCTTTTGTTTAATTTAATGGCATGCTAAAGCTGATGCAGATGTCCTGTATTTGCTAATGTTGTCCATAGGAACCGCCCTCCTATGCCCTGCTCCTCTCGCATTGGCGCAAATTCGGCTCCTCCCCGCCTCCGTCTCCACGTGTGCAGCGACAACCCCGGGAGGAGCTCAAGCCGCAGAGGTGGTCCATGGTGTCGTCGCCGTCATCCTCGGCAGGAGAAGCGTGGGCTGCAGAGATGGCCGGATCCGTCCGATCCTTGCGCTGCCGTCCGTCCACCATCGAGGTTCGTCCCTGCATCCTCGCCTCCATCCTCTCTCACCGTCATGTACGCCCTCGTGGCCGAACGAGGCGACGTGGAAGCTGTGGTGGCGCAATGACATCTTTCCTTGTTTCTGTACTTGTTGAAACAATCAATGGCCTCTTTTTACCTGCAGGATAATGTGTTTGTTCAGCTGATCTGTATAGTTTCAATACCGGGTTGTTAAGGAGAATGCAGATGATGCATATTCCACGAGTTGCAGACCCCCCAACAGCAAATTCAGTCCTACGTTTTTTATGGTACATATTAATATTTTGCCGTGTCCTTATACTGCTTTGGTCAATCCAAATTGGGTTGGAAGGTCTGTTTTAATTTGGTGTTACCTGTAAATCATTTTATATGCTATCTACTCTTCATGATTGAAGTGTAAGTTTTGCTCCATAATTGACTAGAATGAAAGAGGCTTGATTCACATAATACCTAATAGAAGATCACTTTACTTTAGTTATGCAAATTCCTGGAGGGTGTTCCATGGTCGTCATGAGTAGCAGCTGCTGATATTGCTGCTTTCACCTCCGCGTCGGCCCCGGGCAAAGCTGCAACCTTCTCTTCCCCCTCCCCCTAATTCTCCTTATTTCTTCATACATTTGGTTATATTCTATTTACATCCCAAAGGTTTACAATTAACTGTACTACTGTGTTATTTTATTAGTAGTCAAGAGAAGTATGCAGTGTGATACTTAGTGTCGTATTCATTGAATTTTTTTGATCATTCAAAGGTTACACAGAGATGGCTGGCTCCGTCCTGCTCCGGTGATGGCTTCCATCCACCCGATGAACAGGACTACATGGGAGATGTATGACGACCTAGCAAACCCCCGTCTGGTCAGCAGGTACAATGCCCACCTTTGCTCGATTTGTGACTTTGGGAGGAATTGGAGATAGGAGATGCGGAGAGAGGTTGCTGGATGGCGATGCAGGCGTATTAGCGCCAACTCAAATGCCTGCAACTTGTGAGGAGTGATTTCGTTTATTTACCTGTGATGTATTAATATCTCTAGAATCTTGGGAAGAAGCTATTCACCATGAGGGTTTTAATTCTATGTCATATTTCATTTAATTTTGCTCAAGTTCGCAGCCTCTCTGTTAGGCACTTTCAGTTTGTAACTCGAAGCATCTCATTTTCTGGTATTTGCATGTTCAGGTCAAGATGTACATTCTGGCTGGGCCAAATGGTCAGTCCACTGTATATAGTTGCTTCATACTGTCTAAAACTGTTTAGCTGATAAGAACATTTAAGCAAGTTGTGTTTTGTACCATACTGCATCGAAATTTTCATCGAGAAATATTTTAAGACTTCACAGTTATTTCAATCTGCCTTCACAAAGTAGAGTAAATGAGAAATTTATTCTATTGGTTACAAATCAGTGACTTCTGGTACTTCAAAGTTTAAAGCAGTATACAGTATGCAATGGTCTGTAGAGTGCAATTGCTGAAATTTCTCAGTACTCCCTTCTGTATTTTGCTTTTTCTTGACTAAGGCCGTACCAAATTATGGTTCAAACTTATGTGTATTCACACATTGGATGTTGGCCTAACAGAGGTCATAATGTAAAATAGTCAGGGGGTCTGCTCTCTGCCTCGTGTGGATGCAACATGCTTGTCGAAATTTAATTCTGTAAAAGAGAAATACTGATATAACGCAATGATCAATGTGGAGTAGGATAGTTATAGAGTTCTTCCTCGGTTTTCATTGAGCAAAGATTGGACATGTTTGACTCTTCTGTTGCCGTAATTACCTCTCTAGGTTTGGAGAAATTTATGATCACCATGCACATCCCCATTACTTCCACTTATGATTTTGTATCTATATGTAAAGTCATTTGTCCTGAAATTCTATGCAGAAGTATTCTGATACTTTTCCTTATGAGCCGGTGGCAGCCAATGAGGGTTCCCCATCCGATGCTTGGTGCGGAGAAGGGGCCGTTCTCCTCTCATGCAAGCAGCCCAAGTGCTGCCTGATCCTTCCGTCCAAGATGGAGGTGGTGAACATCAATGTGGCGACGCCTGATGCGTACACGAGGCCGCTATGTGTTGTGTCTGATGTAATTTGGAACTCTGGAATTTTCATGGCTGAATGTTTGTCTTTGTGCTTGAATTCATTTGTGTTTGATGTACTATGAATTAATGATTAGCTTTCCGATTGACTTGGTTGTGTCTTTTGTCCGAATCAATTGAGAAAAATCTGAATATATAGCTGAATGTGGTGGTTTCACACATTCTGAACGAAGCTCGCAATGAGTATACCATGCTTCTGAAATCATGAGCTTATTTATTCTATGAAAAAGAGATAAAGTTGTAGTATAGTTTGCTCAATAGTGTGTGCAGCAGTATAGATTGAGCAAGGCACAATCTGAGAAGTAGAGCACAAAACTAGAAACAATGTGTGCATCACGTGTATGTTTGCTCAACAATGTGAGAGTATAAGAATATGCAGTACAGTTTGCTCAAAAATATGTGCATCCGTGCAGATCGAGCAAGGCACAATATGAGAAGTAGAACTCAATATCATATACAGTACTTCTGAATAGCAGTACATCAATAATCAGGAGGAGCTACAAAATTCACACTGAATCAATGAGTGCCGAAGCTACAACTTCAGACAAATATTTACACGAAAAGTTGTAGCCAAAAACACTATGGGCTTGTTTGGTTTGCAGCATAAGCTTGCCACACCTAACCTTAGTCGTGCCATAATAATTTAGGCATGTGTTTGGTTTATTGCCACACTTGTGGCTTGCCACATTTTTCTAGCCACTTGGTCCACATGTCATAGGCTCAACTTTTTCCCAATTCTTGCCACACTTGTGGTGGCCATTTTGTAAGCCACACTTTGCCTAAGCTTAGTTGTGGCAAAGTTAGCCGTGAACCAAACAGGCCCTATGTTCGACACAGTTCCCTCCAAAACATGGCCACTAGCGCCACCCAACTTCAACTCTGCGGCCGATGTTATAAGTGCGTGCTCTGGCCGCCTCACCTCACGAGCCTACATGCCGAGGGGGGCGCAGTGCGTGGCTGCGCCAGTCATTGGGAGCTCTGGATGTAGCTACCTCACCTTGGGGCCCCTCTCCGCCGAGGAGAGCTTCATCTCCGCAGTCGGTGTTGTCGGAAGGAGGGGGTTATATGCTAAGGATTTTTGGTTTTAGGGATGTTCTGGACAAGTTCATCAAGAATTGTGGGCAACTGAAGGATGATCTGCTCCGGGCAATGGCGAAGCTGCTGGAGCTTGTGGAGAAGGCTCTTACTAACGCTGGGTAACTGGTGTAGTGGACTTGGTAGAGATTGCACGACAGTAAAAGAATTTTATCATATAATAAATGCCAGCTTCACAGCAGGATCAATGCCTGAAGACAACAATCTGAACCATACTCTGTCACAGGTAAGATATGTTGCAGAATACCTTGACGATGCAACTTTACAATCCGAGGATGTTCTACACGAAATGAACAAGCATTATTGGGGATTGGACGATGATATGAAAGGCATGTGCTTTGGCCAATGACAACGCACCAAACACACCCACCGGGAAGAGCTGCTTAGACGATGAGGCCATCTTCAATACCGATGGCACATGCAACGATGACTCTACCTGATGTCCATGACCGCATATCTTAGTCATCATAACCTAAATGACCAGAGCTATATATATGATGAATCTCTGCCATGTAGCTTGCTTTTTAAAAGCAATGTAAATACACTATCATGATCTGATCTCATGCCTTTGTTTTGGCCTATAAACCTTCCATGCAATATAATATATAATGATATGCATGAATATCATACCTAAATATCCATTTCCTTATGTTTCAAAGATTTTATAAACGGTCTTTAAATATTCTTATTTACATGGTTTGAATGCTTGGCTCACGCTCGCCCTTTGCGCCATTGGCGCAACGGGTCATCTAGTCTAACTGAAACATAAGCTCAGTGTGTTGGATTGCAAGGATCATGCCCTACATCATCGCACGTAGCTCCGTTTCCACAACATCGTTGTGAAATAGAAATCTTTTTTTTCCTACATGGTAATATGTGTCTCATTTATAGCATAAAGATCATAGTACAAGTCACGTGTACACCGACCTGGCAAGATTGAAATGACAACATAATGCTATTCTTTGCACAAAGAAACACCAACCATGAAAGATAAATACAATCAAGACTGAAGAAACCCCTAAGCTTTACACCAACGCCCGTCACCTGCCTCCGGCACCACCATAGCAGTCGCCAAAGAAAAAAAAATACTGGTCACCTCCTCACCCGAGCTCGACGCGACTCCATCACTAATATGCAACTTTGCGCACCTTCAAGATGGCTCACAAATGGTGTGAAGCCATTACAGTTGAACGAATCAGACTAAGACAACCGGATCACCCTCGCACGACTAAGACGTCGGAGGAGGGAATCATACTTGTCAGCCATAAACCACGAACGTAGCACACGATCCACCATCTTCTAGATGCCGCCGGTGCAGACCATAATTTGCATCCGCTCCGAGACTACCTCCCAAGCCCCGCGTCAACACTGGAGCAAATGTCGTCGCAACGGTGGAGCCCGAGGACACAAGTCCATCACAAGGATGTCGTCGCCGTCGCGTCATTCTTATTTGAACAGACCAGTTTCTAAATCCATCCCCAATCACAGGATAGATCGCCTCGTCGGGAAGGGGTCTGAAACTTCTTTGTTGGGTGTTGCCAACAATGAACGACCCAAAAAGCTAAACTATTGGGGTCTAAAACCTGAAGCTACATGATCTACATGCATGGATCCGACGGCCTCCCTCATCACCGACGATCAAGGTCGTCAACGGAGGGGAGCCGCCGGAGGTCGGCGACGAAAGGACCTAGAGGCTGGCTAGATCGTGAAATAGGAAATACTTCCTCCGTCCGAAAAAGTTGTCCCAATCTTATATCCCTCAAATGAATGAATTTAACATTAATTTGATGCTAGATACATTTTTTTTTACAAGGCTAGATACATCTATTTGAGATACAAAATTTTTCGAACGAAGGAAGTACGAATCTATAAGCCGCAAAAATCACGCTCCCATTATGAGCCCGGAGTAGAATCCCGGTTGCTGCCATCTTCCGCATATGAGCCATACACGGACAGCGCAACCGTGTTACGTGGTGATTCTAATGTGACCATGTGCCAAGCTAAAAAACCGTACCACCTCACCCCAAGCATCGAGTCCTGGTCTCTGCCGACCACTCGTGTACCTCTTTGACTCTTCCTTACCTTCCAGTTTCTTACTGGCCCATAGCTTACAGGGAGGCGATTTGTAGCAACAACCAACACTATTTTTCTTTTGACTTTCACATTTTAATTTATTTTATCTTTTGAACCAAAAGTCCAATTTAAGATTGGTTTGCATATACACGTTCCTTATGATGATGCCTTTAACATGAGAAGTTTTAAAACCCCGCCAAAAAAAACACGAGAAGTTTTAAAAACTTCATCACTCATCAATTATTTTGTATTATTTTCTTCTTTGTTTGTACAATGGAGATTATATGATCAATATTTTTTATTTTCATTGTTGTATTTCCTTGCTTATTAACATGTATTTTTTTCTTCCTTATTTGTACAAAGTGAAGAGTATATGATTAATATCAATAATTACCATTGTTGTATTTCGTTCTTATCACCATCCATTAATTAAGTAGTATTATTTTCTTCCTTGTTTTTCTAAGGTGTAGATTATATGATCAGTATCAATAATTTACCATTGTCATATTTCCTTACTTACCCTCAACCATTGACTACACAATATTTTCTTCCTTATATGTAGTAGGTGGAGATTATATGATCAATATCAATAATTACCAAGGTTATTTGCTTACTTACCCTCAACCATTGATTACACAATATTTTTTTCCTTATATGTACTGGTTGAAGATTATATGATCAATATCACTAATTACCATTGTTATTTACTTACCTACCACCATCTAGTAATTACATATTATTTTCTTCTATACTTGTACGTACTAGGTGAAGATTATACTGATCGATGTCATTAATTATTAAAATTTGAAAAGTATCCTCATATAAAAATTGGCAAACAAAAAATTTGGGGCAAAATGGTAAACAAAATTGACTACTGCTCCCCACTTCACAAATATAAGATATATTCTAACTTTTTCCTGAATCAGATGTATATAGACATATTTTAATATGTTTGCTTACTCATTTTAATCCGTTTGTAGATCATATTAAAATGTCCAAAAGATCTCATATTTGTGGACGGAGGAAGTACATCATTCTAGAAAAAGTACAATAGAAATGATGCAAAGGCTGACCAAGGATTTCCTACATATATTATCCTGAACTCACACCAACTGTCCAACATAATCCGAGGGTTTCAGTAGACCAACTAAAACCCAATAGTTTATCGGCATGGGCATCGTCGTCGTCTTTTTTCCAATTTTTGCGTGTGGCGAAGCAGTGGGAAGCTCTAGCACTCGTGCCATCGACCGCACTCCATTCATACCCTTTTAAAAACCGTGGGTGCGCGCTATAAATACCAAGGGTCTCCGTCCACCTCGCCGCCGGAGACAACCACCAAACCCACGCATCCCCAGCTCCCCTCGCCTCCTCTTTCCACAGCGCGGCGCCGATGGCCACGGCACACTGCTACCCGCCGCCGCCGCCCATCGCCCACGCGCTTCCAAGGCCGCACGCCGCCGACGGCGCCGTTGCCCTCCTCCCCGACGACGGCGGCAGCGACAGCGAGAGCGTGGCCGAGTCGTCGTGCCCGCACCCGCGCGTGCGCCGGCCGACGGCGAGCCGGGACGAGGAGGAGGAGGAGGACAACGACGGGTGCAGCAGCTGCGTGGAGGTGGACGAGTACTGGGGCTACTACCAGCAGCAGCAACAGCAGCATCCGCAGGAAGCCGACGACGAGGAGGAGGTCAGCACGTTGAGCGTCTGGTGGAAGAAGAAACGGGCGGCGGCGGCGGCTAGTAGGGCTGGCGGCGCGTTCCCCTCGGCGTTCCCCTCGGCGGTGGGTGGTGAGGGGGAGGAGAAGAAGGCGGAGGACCCGAAGCGGGCGGCGGCGCGGCAGGAGGAGGACCGCAAGTTCTGGGCCGACTGCCTCGCCACCGGGTACCCCTGAAACCCAGGAAAAGCCATAGGTCGGCATGCAAAGGCCATGGCAAAGAAGCCATGAGCGCCGCCAACCGAAACTGCAGCCGCTCAACCCAAGCGTATGCCTACCTTTGTTTGTTTCTTTCCATTTTTCTTTTGATTTCCTTGTACATAATATTCAACGGAACTCCTCAACAAGCCACTGGGTGGCGTATTTTGACCCCCGTAAAGCTCTACAGAAAGACTCGATCTTCTTCTTCTTTTCTTGTCGTTGCGGGTGAAAGAATTGAATTGAATCTCCGTGCAAACTAGTACTACTAGAAAATACATTTTTCTTTTCTTAGCTTGGTCTAGATGGGGGGTGGTCAATTAAAGCAGCGGCGGGACGCCAGGGCCAGTGGCATTGCCGGCGGCCACCAACCGGTGGAGGGGCATGGGTGCCAGGAGAGGTGGCAGGCAAGGAGATCTCCTCCGCCTCCGCCGCTTTAAATCCCCGTCCTTCCTCGTCAAACTCCCAATTGGACACACGCACGGCGGCCGATCACCGACGGGGCATGGCATTCCGTCCGTCCTAGGCTCATGCAGTAGGTCCTAGCCCGGATCGCGGGGCCTCCGGTGGAACGTGCGCCGGTTGCGCGCGCCAACGACCGGCGGGGAATATGGTCCACGCTCGGCCGCGTAACCATGTGTGTGTGTGTGTGTGTTTATGATGGGTTTGGTGCGTAAAGCGGCCGGGGTTAAATAAGGGGGGCAAGGCCAAGCTGCTGTTGCTTCTCCTTGAGAAAGATGGTTTCAGTTATGTTTAAAAGAAAACTGGCGGCTGTTGCTCAGCTTCTTTCTTTCTTTCCGAGCTACAGCTGGTACTGTAGTTGGCTTTATAGAAAGACAGCACGTGTGGCACGCAGCTGACCATGTTTTCTAGAAAGTCTAGCACCTAAGGCATTGTCATAGGTGCCGGCATCCCACAAAACTCATCGATTAAGAAACATGCATGAAATGGAGCGGAAACTTTCTGTTGTAGAAAAACAGAAACGGAGAGAAAAAACAGAAATGAAAGGGCAGTTCATAAAACAAAAACGAAAACAGAATTTTTTATGCGTGTTGGATGATTAGAGGGACTGTGGTATCCTCAGCCCATCAGGGTTCAAATCCTATTGCTCGCATTTATTTCTGAATTTATTTTAGGATTTTTGGCGATGCGCATTCAGTGAAAGGAGACGTGATATGCCGGCTCAGTCTTTCGGAGGTGCTCATAGGAGTAAGGTGTGCGTGTGTGCGTTCATAGGGATAAGTATACGCGCGTGTATATAAGTGTTTGCGTCTGTACTATGTTAAAAAAAAAAACCTTTTTCAGCGAAACAGACGCAGAAACGGAATTTTCCATTTTCGCTAATACAGGGATTTCCGTTTTGAATGTGGACATATGGCTATCTTATAGTCCAACAAACACATAATTAGGCCCTTCAGATAATGAGCAGAATAACCCATATGACCTAACTTGTACACTACTAATGCATCGTGGACACTTCTCGTGCTGAGCTGGAGTGTGTACTATAGTACAACTATTCAAGCTGTCAACTATGTAAGCAATGATGTCTGAACTGTGTTCAAGTCCACTATTATGTCACCGGTATGAGCGTATGAGCACTATTGTGATTTAAGATGCAATGTTTGGATGTTTGACGCCTTCCAAGTTTTTATATTGCCAAAGTTGTATATTTATGCACAAATTGATATCTCATTATATATCCACGACATATCTTAATATTTTAACGCCTTCCAAGTTTTGTGTTGTCTCCCAAGTTTTTGTGTTCTCAAAGTTCAATGGTACTTCGTTGGTTTCATTGTGTACTTTGTTGGTTTTTCTATGATTCAAGGGGTCTTTGGTTCCGGTGAACACTCGCTTCCGTTTCGGTGTCCATTCCATATTCGCTTCGGTTTCATTTCTTGTGCTATTAGTTTCCACTTCTGAAAAAAATATATGAAAACAAAGGCAATATTCAGTTCCATCCGTTTTCGCTCCGTTTCCATCCCTAGACGCATAGATGTACATGATCTCACATATTTCCGCCAAAGAAGGTTGTCACGTCCAAACTTTGTGCTAACTACCTGAACTGTCTTTGGTTACCTGCCAAACCAAAAAGGAGAGCGCTAGGCGTCAAC
Source organism: Triticum aestivum (assembly GCF_018294505.1). NCBI lineage: Eukaryota > Viridiplantae > Streptophyta > Magnoliopsida > Poales > Poaceae > Triticum > Triticum aestivum. The sequence continues at coordinate 77,885,524 of NC_057797.1, forward strand.
CGACTGTAGGGAGAAAAGATCAGCCACCTCTCCAACGGTCTGATTATCATGTGTGTGCCCGTCGGATTGGGTCAATGCATCGTCCTCCATGCCTTCCACGGTCGCATCCCATGCACCGCATTGTCCTCCTCCCGCCTCGCATCACCCGCACTCCACTCCCCACCATGCACAACAGATGCCCCCTTTGTAGCATCGGCCATCCCTGTGGCGCCCATCTCCGCTCGTTCAGATGTTATGGCCACACAACAGAGCTGCCCTGCCTCGCAACGTCGTTGGACACTTGCAGCAACATAGCAGGATTGCAGCATCACTTGCACATCCTAGTGCCCACCCCCCACAGCACGCCGGTGAGGCGTCCATCCTTGCAACACCGGGTTGTAGCAACATCTGATGCTACGCCCAGCCCCTTGCAGCACCGGTTGTGCCTCGTCGCAACATCTGTTACAACCACCCCTTGCAGCGCCGACACACTCTATGTTTGCAATGGCGACGAGGTCCTGTGATTGCAACACCGTTGAGAGAGAGCCACCTTGCAGCATCAGTCACTGCCTTGGAGCAAGAATGGTTGTTGCTATCACTTCGTGTTTAGCACCGGCCATCGGTTGTACCACTCTAGCGAGGTTTTGCAGTTGCACTGTCTAGCCCCATGCAGCATCGGGTACCCTATCCGGTCGATAGAGAAGGGAACGGAGGGTGCTTGCGCTCGTCGGGGCCTTGCAACACCATAGTCGTTGGAAACAAGTGGGATGCCCATGACGCACTGGGTGGCTATCCCCCATCCTTGTAGCAGTCGAACCGACCTTACAACGCCGACGCTTGGGTTGGCATGAGCAAACAATGAGTAGCGACAACACCTCCTCTTGCAACATTGTTGCACCCGGGCAACACGACTTGCAACATCTTCTCCGCTCGCAACGATGGCGCGGTTCGGCTTGCAATATCGCATCCTCATCTCCCCGACTCTCTGTGCACACGACCGAGTCGGCTAGCTTGCTCGATGAGGTGGAGGGGTGCTGGGAAAAGAGATGGGGACGATAGTCAATAGGAAGAGCCAAAAGAGCAAGAATCCGAAGATGAGGGGATGGTGTTTGAGGCTTTCATCGACGGGGAATGATGGGGTACGTGTATTGGGAAGGGCCTTAGCCCGTGCTAGGCGCCCTGCCTCCACCACTGGGTGCGTGGTGGCAACTTTACCTGGCAAGCGTACTTCACGTTGGTGCTTTGCCGAGAGAGATGAGTGCTCTATGCCGCAAGATCAGGCAGGTAAAAGAATACTCAATCAAATCAAATCTTCCCAAAATCAAAACTTTCCTTTCTTTCCCCTACGAATACTCAAATCAAACCAATTCCTATCAAAATCTCAACTAAACAAAACATTTTCTTGCACTCAAATTAAATCTTACCAAAATCTAGAGTATGATGAGTGTAAGCCATATGCCACCTATAATTAGCGTTGAACTGACCACAAATGTATGAGCTCGTTGCAACGCACGGGCGATTAACTATGATATTATAGAGTACTCCCTCCGTCCGGTGAAGAGTGTACATCTAGTTTTAAAATTTGTCCATAAAAGAATGTACTTCTATCTTCCCAATGCACTTTAAAGTGAGAAAAAAATACTTCTCTCTCATCACATGGTAATCAAGACCAATAGCAATCTACACATAGTCTTCTTAATTTCTACATGCACTTAGCTCATTGAGGGTTGGGTAATTAAAGAGGAAAGAGATGGTGGCTTGCACATTTTCAATGCATTTTTCACTCAACTCCATAATTTGTTCTAAAAAATTTAGATATACACTCTTCACCGGACAGAGGGAGTACTAAGCATACCCCTTGTCACACATAGGTCACGTCTCTCCGGACCAAGTGCTTGCTGAGCCAGCGAGCAGAGCAGGATCTACTACTCTGTGTCAACTTCAATTTCCGAAGTTTGCACTGTTGCCATCAAATGGCCGGCGGCAAGAGATGGCACCTGTCCACAAATAAAAGTCATGTAGAAGTCCCAGTGCCACCGTGCTACCAACAAAGGGCAAGCAAGCAAGATCCCACCATATGCCATGCCGGCATGGAAGGGAACAGTTAAACTAACCACGCACGGCCAGCCAGCCATGCTTATCGCACAGGCAAGATGAGTGCGACCCTTACCTTCAAAAAGCCAGCGACACTTTTCGCTAAATGTTTCACTGATGAATCGGCATCTGGTACAACCTAACTAAACCTAAGCTTCAAAAGCTAACCCTTTTTTTCTAATAGAATAATAATGGTGTCATGATGCAAAGCAACAAGGTGACGTTTCTGTTTCCCCTTTTGCTCCGCACCAAAGAAAATGGAACCGCATCTTAGCCAGAACCCAGGTTCAGACTTCAGAGGACACGGTTCACATCAAGATTATAAAAGAAGAAGAAAACAGCTTTCTCAGAGGGCAAAGAGCAGATGAAAATATGCAGAAGCTGCATCAGGAACTCCATTTCAGGGCCTTGAATCACACACACATAAGTACTCCCTCTATCACACAATGTAGGACGTTTTTTTTACAATAGTGTAGTGTCAAAAAACGGCTTACATTATGAGACGGAGGGAGTAGAAAACACGCAGAACATAAAAACAGGTGAAGGCAAGACGGCGGGAGAAGATCTCGACGACACAAAAACCGGGGCGCAGGATCATTTATTTCACAAGCCGGCCTTGATATATAGAATGATATACCAGTAGTTATTATTCTCCAGAGCATCGAAAAAGGAATTATGAGCGGGCGTAACGATTTTCTCTAGCCGAAACAACATCAGCTAGCTCAACGGGGCATGGCGGTAATACACCGCCTTATTATCCTATATATTCCTCATGATCATGATCGTGCCCGGCGACGACTGACCGTTCTTCGCGGTCCTTTGTTGTTCCTACAATTTGCCGGTCGACTAGGCCTTGTCCGTTTTGTTGCCAGGGAATGACCTCCCGCTGCTTGTGACGAGGTTCTTGATGCTCGCCTGGATGTCCTTGTCCTCCAGTATGGACTCCAGTGACACATGTAGGCCTGCAGCAGATGTATTTTGGGAAAACAAGTTAGATCCAAGGTGGGGGGAAAAAGATACGCTTTCCGGGGTTAAATATACACAATGGGAACACAAATCACATGCGAGGCTCCAAAGGTGTCGCTTTAGCTTAGAAAGGCTACGCTGACGAATCGTTCGAAAACGATAGTGTCCTACAAGTTCTCCCGGGTGTTATCTATTCAGCTGAAGTTGATGGGACAGCATTTTGATGATGCTTTTGTCCCCAGATATTAAATTGGTCCGCCGTGCCACCTCCAGTGATGTGTATAGCTCCACATCAAATGGTTAAGTAGACACTGGCAGGAACACATACTGAACTGTAAAAATGTTTCAACCTTGCCACTAAAACCAGGCAAATAACGAAACAGGTAGTAGGAGTATATTGTATTTGCACGAAAAAGAGGCATTGTGTCAGGAATAGCCTTTGGAAAAAATGAACTTACGGAATCTCCAATAATGCCTCGGGTTAGTGGGATCGTTGATTGTTTCTTCCGCTGCTGGTCTTGCGGTGTATTTGTCTTTCAGAGCGAGCAGATCCTGGTAAAGAAGAAACCCCAAGTATATTCATGTACTTGTTTCTGTTAAAAACCCAATCATAGTACCCCCTCCAGTACTTAAAAATATGATGTTTGGACATTTGATAGTCTCCAAAAGATAACTTTGATAATTAATTTGTACTACAATATAATTATAAAACCCCAAAATGTTAACATTTCAAAGTAAATTTTGAGACAAATCCAATCCAATATTTCCAAATTTATTGGCTGTCAATGCTGTAAAAGTTTAGCCAAAATTATGTCCAAACAGCATATTTTTACTGGATGGAGTATATGGTACAAGTTGAAGTCCTATACCTGTAGCGGAAAGATTGCCCACATTGACGGTGCATCGAAATGCTGCTGAAGAATGAAGTTTACTACTTCTGGGGTGCAACGAGATGGGGCCTCTTTGTCGCTGCCAATTACAGTCTTGTAAAAACGACTTCTTGTCCCTTCATCTCCTTCCCACCAAGCACGTAATGTGGAGCAATCATGACATGAGGGAGCACAAACCTGGAAGGTCATCCAACACAATTTATCATCTGATGTAGCATACTTTTACTTATATTTCCAACTCTTACTTTAAATTTTGTCTTAATATAATACTGTAAATTTTCATCTAAAAAATTAGAGTGTAATACTGGCAACAGAGTGAAACACACCGTCATATAGCTGTACTTGGACGGAATATCAAATTCCAAGCCTGGTTCACTAGGCATTCTCTGGATACGCAATCCAATCAACGCGAGTTCTAGCATAACCTGGATAAATATCTTACTGTTATTTTAAGAACATAGTCAGCACAAACCAATAGTTATTTTTTAGCATGTCCAGGAAAGATGCCATACAGGGTGAACACAAGCAGGGATAAGGCCAAGATCTTCCCCGCATGCCAACATATCCGAACAGTCCAATAGAACAGGTAGAGTCTTCAGTGCATTTTGTCGCCAAAGATTTTCTTGGCGAACGAAATAATAGTCATGGTATAATCTTCTAAGGACATTTTTGCTGTAAAAAAACATCGATGAGAAGATGAAATAGTCAATAAAGACAGATTTGGTTAGGACATAATGTTAAAATCAATAGCGTACTACTCCCTTTGTCCGAAAAAGCTTGTCCCTCAAATGGATGTATCTAGCACCAGGGGCAAGCTTGGGACAAGCTTTTTCGGACGGAGGGAGTATAAGCAAGAAACTAAAGTTGGTTGCACACTATTTTGATTATCTTGATAGCAAACTGCCTACTAAAGATATAATTCATTTTTCTTGAGGAAATGCATAATATGAACCATGATTATGCAACTAAGAGGTTATAGCAGTACGATGAAGATAAAAATCGCAACTAAGTACAACATCACAATGCTCATACGCCGTTAGTCTGTTGCACTAAGTACTTAATCAATATCAACAAGCCTGAAGAAACTTTACAGATCAACCAGAAGCACCTATAACTGTGAAAAAAAGATTACCTATGTTCATCTAAGTCCCTAAAACTTGAAGTATCCTCCAGGTTAAAACGGGGATAGTACTTTGTGGAGTCCTCAGGATCTCTGATGAGGACTATATTCTGCAGAACAAACAAACAGATCTACTTTAATATGTTTTCAAAAATATTAGTCAAAATTTGATAGAAGAAAAAGGAGGCGGATGTTAGGAGAAAATATTAACATGAGGATACAGTGTGTGCACAACAGAAGGCCGAATTACCTGTAGAAGATCGAACAGACCACGCTGAATACTGTCTTCTTTCTCCAGCCAGAGTGATTTTTCGGGACTGGTTTTAATCTTTGTAATAATCTTTTTCTCGGTGTTGCATTCCTCTTTGAACTATATGCATGAATGAACCAGTCAAAGACAAGTGAAATTAAAGGAAGCAATGGCATGTAAAAGAACATCAGTTAAAAATTCACATGCCTTAGATTGAGAAATAGATATGCTTGTAATAATTACTGAACTAATAATATGTTGCTATCAATAATAATTTCACATGCAGACTCAAGTACCCCATATGTCCAACTGTTATAAAAGGAGAATATAACTGCTTTGCATTACCTCGTAGCAGTGTTTCTGATACTCGTGCAGAAAGTTGGATGCAACAACTGTCCAAAGAGATCCAAACTTCTCCTGAAACATGATAAAAACGTCATGCTGCTGGCACCCTCATCTTTACTGAAACAATTCCGGAACATCGGTTTGAACATGGTTACCTCCAGCATGTCCTGACGAATATATGGGCGGCTCATCCGATCAAAATCCCAGATACCATCACCTAGAAGCTCCTCCTGTAAGTGAACTCAGAAACAAGTCAGATAAACTACTATAGAGGTTTTTTCTGGTCCCTTTTGTTTCTTTTAAAACGGATAAGAAACGAACCTGACTAAGAGGAATTGAAGGTCTAAATTTTCCACAGAGACCTGTGGCAGCATGTTCTGGAAGCTCCCAGATCCTAAAGAAACCCAAAATATGGTCTATCCTATACGCTGTGAAGAATTTTGATAGCTGCAACATGCTAATAGCAGATGAGTAATGGCAAGCAAAGGTGACTGCCAGACAGGGAAAAAATAAAACAGTGCTGTTAATAACCTGTGTCAGACGAGCTCGCCACCACCCATAATTATCCTTTGACATCTCCTCCCAGTTATATGTAGGAAAACCCCAATTTTGTCCACTTTTGGCAAAGTAATCTGGAGGTGCACCAGTAGCGGTATTCATGCGAAATAATGTAGGGTTTACCCAAGTATCCACGCTGTTCCTATCAACACCAATAGGTAAATCTCCTTTCAGAATAACCTTGTTCTTCCTTGCATATGTAGCTGCATCTGATAACTAATAAGGAGGGAATGAGAATGAATGTCCACAAATATATATACATTTATAGAGTTCTGAATGACAACGGCCAATACTTACTTGTGTAAATAGATGATATTGGACATAGTAGTGGAAGCGTATAATATCGTGGTGCAAAGCATCTGCTGCGACTAGCTTGTCAAGCTGCAAGAAATTGCATAAAGAGACATCTCTTATTAGCTGTGTATTTTCCATATGCGCTCTCAGAAAGAACTAGACCAAATTGCAGAATTTACTAAATAGTAAAATGTTATTAGGAAGCTATGCAGGAAATATGGGATCATTAGCATATCATTTCCAATACCTTCTCCTTGGAAAACTGAGAAAACCGACCCCACTGGCTGTGATCTGATGTATCGAAGAAATCCCGAAGAAAGCAAAATGCAGCATATGGCTTCAACCATTCCTATTGAAACGTGGTATGAAAGCAATCAAATGTAGTTTGAAATAAGTGGACTAAAAAATATGAAATGCCAGTAGTTATACCTCATTTTCAGATAAGAACTGCTTGAACGGAGCTGAATTTAGCACTTTGTCCTTTTCTAGATTAAATATTTTTTGGGCAATTCTGAGTTTCGTGGCCAACGCTGCCTCATAGTCGACGTCCTATTTTAACATTAGGGGAAAATGTTAGATCTGCAAAAAGTCCAAGAACCATTTGGGTTCCATGAGCAAAGTCACACTTTTTGAAGTTTTTCAAATACAGTGGATGATCTGATTTAAAGAGCAAGCATAGCAAAAGAGCAGCAAGGACAAGAAGTGCATCCAGCCCAAATGCAAAGCATAGTCAGACATTTACTTTTGCAGTGATGACAGAAAGTAAATGATACTTTATACACGTGAAAATGCATTACCTTTTTGTCCAACTCCTTCTTTGCCTTCGAAATCTCTTCCTGTGACAATATGCAAAATTGAGTACCGGATCAGGTGATTCAGAATTGAAGAGATCAGTGAAACGAGAAGCCAAAACAGACTAGTATAAGAGTTAATATGAAAGGCACACGAAGTTAGACCTTAACATCTGCTGGAATAGCATCTGAAAGCGCCTGCACTCTCAGGTACAAGGGGTGCAACGCAAATACGGAGAGTGAGCTGTAAATAAGAACGTGTAGGACATTATTTTCTCTTCAGAAATGTGTCTTTCATACTTCAAGCGAAAGCACAAGGGAGGATGAAGCAGTGTATCTTAGTAGTACCTATATGGATATGAATCCCACCACATCTTGTTAACAGAAGTATCATTGATAGGAAGGAGCTGAACAAGATGAAAACCCGAATTGACTGCCCAGTCAACAAGAAGTTTAAGATCTGGGAATTCTCCAACACCAAGATCCTCATTTGACCTGATTGAGAACATCGGTACGGCAACACCAGCACCCCTCCATGGTGCTTCCTGATAAAACAAATGATAAATTAGTCCGACACGCTAGTCATGTATGATGCATACTACATCCTCAGCTTTCTTGCCTAAGCACAGCGTGGCAGGGTTCTATCTGAATATGGTTCATTTCCTAATGCACCATAGCATGGTAAACGGTTGCGGGAACTAAATAGTAGCATGTACCTATCAAGCTTTCTGGCAAGGAATATATGAATTGCTAGAACATTCTTAGTGGATGACTCATTATGAATGCAGACGTTACCCGGAGGGAGCCATCAGATAATAAGATGTGTCTGGATGGCTTGGGTGATGATAAATCCACATCAACCTCTCTGTTTGGGCCAAACTCCAATGAAGAGACTCCTGCTTCACTAACTTGACAGTACTTATATGTGGAATATTATTAAGGACAACACATTAGTGTTGGCACAACAAATAATACAAAAATACTAACTAAGAAAATAGTTTTTTGCACAAGGATATTTTACTGGGAACTCAGACTTCCGCAACACACAGTAGGCTTTCCAAATGGAATCTCCAACATAGTTGAGCTTGAGGCCATTTTGAGCTTTCCAATTTCCTACCGCGAGGTTACTTCCTGTGACGACAACCTGAAGTTTTGTGATTGGCAATAGTTAGGACACCAGCAAGTAAGTATAACTCATTGAACTATGATGCGATAAGGGCGCTAAGTACAACTAATCATAGCTTATAAACGGAAACAAAAGTGTATGAATAATACTTACAGTAGAGCCAGCTGCTAGCCGAGGACAACTGATAATAAATTGCACGACAATATCTGTTCAACAAAGATCATAGAAGACAAATTCAAATAATGCTAATGTTGTACCGAAAAAGGCTTCTGCCCCACTTTATATATAAAGCAAACCACCAGAGCCAAAACAAGGTAACAAACAAGTCCACGCCACACACATACCAAGTACGATAAGGTTCTGCTGAGGGCACAGCTCAATGCTAATGTTGTATCTAACCATCAAAGCAGAATTAGTTCATTTCTTTGTTTACTTTCAGATACTCCATTGGTAAAGACTAAATAGAAAAAATTCTTTAAATAGTAAATACTACAAGCACGAGACATCACCTCGAACGTTCTACAAATACTATAAAGTAGGAAGGAAAAGAGTGTTTTATTTAACATGTATTTAGCATGGAAAGAGCTTATGCTACATTCTTTATTATTCAGCAAATCTTTACTCTTGTAAAGATCAAAACCGATGGCGGCGGTCCGTTCATCTTGGACTATACCAACCACCAGATCTGCACCAAACAGCAGTCCTAGACCCTATTTTTGTGTCCTTGTATTTATCTTGATTCCTGTAGAGATGCCAATGTTGCAAGCATTGCCAATAAGCAATCTGCAAAAACTAATGTTGATACCATTTTTCTTCAAAAAATTGGAGTGGCTGTTTATTATTGTGGCGACAGTCCGCTCATCTCGGACTATACCAACCATCAGATCTGCATCAAACGGCAGTCCTAAACTCTAAAAAAATTATCCTTGCATTTATCTTGATTCCTGTAGAGATCCCAATGTTTCAAGCATTGCCAATAAGGCAACCTGCAAAAACTAATGTTCATAGCATTTTTCTTCAACAAATTACGATGACCTTTTATTGTTTGGAGCCAGTGGCTTGACAATCAATCCAACTGGACTTTGCATGATTATTTTAAATACTTTAACAGGTTTCCAGTAATCTTTCAACTAAATTTATTGTCGACCCGTAGCAACACACGGGCTCCTAGCAGTATCTTTACTCTTATAAAGATACGAGCTGGTGGCGGTTCGTTTACCTCTTAAGTTATTACGAATTAGCACGGAGCACGTATGGTTGTTTCCATTGATGTAGATTTTCAGATAATAGTTCTTCATTTTGCACGAACTCATGGACTATGGCGGCACAAGCATTTAAACAATGCATAATATACAACAGATATAAATTCTGTAGCAACGCACGAGCATTTAGCTAGTATTTTTTTTAAATCAGGTATGTGTTGATTGGCTTCTCCGGTGCCAGTCGATTCCATCGGTTTGAGACTTTCAGTTTTAAAATATTACCTTCAGGATCCAAAGTTTTGCTGAGGGAAGGAGGCTGCAGTTGCCTTTTAGCATTATCAGTTGTGCTGAAAATGACGTTCTTGAACGCACTCCGGAGGAAAAGAGCTTCAGAAGCATCCTGAATCCAGACGACGACCAAATGGTCATATAAGCAGCAACTTAACAACAAAGATACATAACATTCAGCTAAGTTGGTAAGCCTCGTTCATGGTTGCTGCCAATGTGGCTAATACTTGTACAGAATGTAAATATACACCAGCAAGCAAGAGGACAGTTGGATGAACACATGAAAGTTTCAATGAGTACCTGCCACCAGTCGCGGACCTCGACGACGTCGCCGTCCTTGACGCCCTCCGGCACCACTAGCTTCTTCTTCTCCCCGGCCTCCCGTCTGAGAACGTTCTTGTGGTCGTCCACCACATGGTAGCTGTACTCACAGGTGAAGACAGCGGGGACTGAAACCTGGCCACACCAGACCAGCGCGTTCCCCTCGTGGACCGGGCTCAGGGCCAGCCCCTGCTTGACGTTCCAGGAGCCGAGCGCCGGCGCGGAGCCGGCGATGACGAGGCTCTGCCCCCATTCCGTGTAGTACGGTAGCTTGAAGATGAGGGTCACTTTCGCCATCTCTTCAGAGCAGGCAGGCAGAAACATGAGCGCAGCAAGGTTAATTACGAGCTGAATGCATCAATGGCAAAAAATATAAAAAGATGGCTTAAATATTTGTTAGCGTAAGGATGAATCCGCCATTTCTCCCTCGGAGATGAATCACAGATCCAAAGAATGGATGAGCGGTTCCTTGGGACACGCCCCTGACCCCCCCACCCACACACACATTGATTCCTCCTGTTCCCATGGGATTCGAGGATCCGAAACACGGCTTTTCCGGTTGGGCGCGAAAAGAGAGGCGGGCCAGATTCGCGGAATAAAGAAATCCCCCACGTTGGCACGTCCCTCCCCGCCCCATTGCCGCCATGACCGAGGTTACCGAGAGCAAACAGACGGCAGCGGCCCGGTGCCCAGGCGAATCGGGACGCCGGGGGCTCTCTGTCTGCCTTCCAAACCAAGAAACAGAGCAGGAGGAGGAGGGAGGAAGCGGGCGTTACCTTGGGCGAGCACGGACGGCGCCAATGGCGGCCACGGAGGGGGATGGGATCAGCGGCGGAACAAGGAGGGAGGGGGCTCAGGAGAGCGAGAGCATGGACGGAGGGGGAGAAGGTGCCAAGAGATGATGAGGGGTGTGAGGGTGACGTTAACGACGGAGGGCGGGCATGGAAAGCGGCACCTGTGAGCCGCGGTGACGGGAGGGGCTAAAAAAGGCGGCCTTTCTGGTCCCTTCCCCCGGCTTTGTGGATCCGGGCGGGCGACGGGCGGAACGCTTCTTCCCCGGGCGGCCACACGGGCGGAGCGGCGAGCCCGAGGCGGTAAAAGCTCGCCATTTTTTGTGTGGCTGGGGAGGAGGTGGCTGCTGCTGACACGGCGACACGTGAGGACGAGACGAACCGCAGTTGTCCATGCCATGCCGCCCGTCTCGATGCGCTCTCCGCTCTGCTGCGGCTGCAACTTGCGGACGGACCTGCACCTGCACGCGGGAGAGAGAGAGAGAGATTGTTTGTGTGTGGGTGTGGGTGTCCATTAAGGGCAAGTTGTCGCGTCTGGAAGGGATGAGGAGCGCAACAAATCTGGGCTGTATCCGATCTGAACTTTTTATTTTTACTGTAAATTAAACTGCGCGTCAGACTGGCGGTCTGTCAGTGTGCGATTTGGTCCCAAGATAAGCTTATTTTCTCGCCGTAAACGGCAACGCTGATGGGATCTGGAGCTGCCGATTCAGGCAAAAGCACTACACTGGTGCTAGTACTAGTACTCCCTCCACCCCAAAATTCTTGTTTTAGATTAGTCTAGACAGGAACTGCCACTTGAATACTGCACTGACTGGTGAGGATTGCGGCTTTGTCCTATGCACGATGGCTTCGACATAGGTGGCCAAATGGGCCAGCCGGCGAGCATGCCGGTACGGCCCGCCATGGGCCAGGCACGGCACGGGCTAAACGGCCGTGCCCGGCACGCGGCACGCCTTGGACCGTGCCTGGGCTTGGAGCCTGGGCACGCGGGCCGGCACGGCATGACCCGTTTATTTTTTATATATGTATACCTAAAATATAGCTCAATAGGCACGATTACGATGGGCCAGGTTGTGTCGTGTCGGGCCGGTCCGTTTGGCCAGGTCTGCTTCGAGATCCCTGGACGGTTTGGACGGACTTGGCCATGTGTACCGTCACCGGATGCACAACTCCAAACACCCACAGGAACACTCAGGGCCTCGTCATCTTTGGGACCGGAAAAGAAAACAATAGTTTGGTTGTGTTGAGATAGACTAGTGTATTTGTTGCAACAAACACTTCATCCGTCCAAATGCCCGGGGTGCTACCAGTCCTTGGCTTGACAGCAAAATATGAATTACACGCCACTGAATGTTTTGCGGCATATAGTTCATCTTCAAAAGCCAACATCATTTATTTATTTATTATGAGTAACATCGGTTTATCTTTTTCTTTTTCTTTGCGAATAGCATGGGTTTAACATTCCCCACCAAGTTCCGAATCACGTGCAATTCACGGTCGAATTTGTTAGATTTGTCGTTTTGATTCTCTATATGTGGAATGAATACTGCAGGTTTGCAAATTTATAGCATAGTGTATACATGTCATACTGTTAAAATTATATCACTACATAATTTTCATGATCATATGGGCGTCAAACTATGCATTAGTAGTAGTAGAGGTACATGTAAAGGAGCTGGAACACTAGACACTTCAACTAGCACCTAAGCAGTCCTAAGCAACATTTTTCTATCACCTTTCTCTTACGGTATTGCGAAGGCAGCCCTAAAGTTTAGAAAGTCAACTTAGACTTTCAAAAGAAAATATAACAACGTGTAAATCAAATGTAACAGTTGGTAGGTGCAGGGAGTTGACGATGGTGATTGTAATGAATTTACCACTCATACCCAAGTTCAGGGTCTCGAGATGGTTAATAACCCTACATTCTGCTACTGAGCTATATTGACACAGAGGGTTCAGCGAATACAAGAGCTAGATTGCATCTAGTACAAAGGTAGGTCTTCCAAGAATGGTCCCGACTCTTCGACAAGGGCCTTCGCCGGGGGGGGGGGGGGGGGGGGCATATTCCTCTGTAAACAATCATCGATTTTCACCATGATCCTATCTCCAGCCAAACTATGTAAATAAACTCTAGTTATGATATGATCCCGGAGTTAACATGCCCATCCTTATCTCCTCCAAGCGCCTACCTTAACATGACTACATGTGGGCCGCTAGAGGACCCTAGGCAATCTTTGGTCGATATGGTTTGTCCACGTCCAAACTGTGTACACCTCCAATAGTTCAACACTATGCACCGACAATGATGTTTGCAAGAACCGTGGCTTTCCTTGAGGTGTCCGTGAGGTATTCTTCCCATCTTGAAACAAGGGTGCAAACCCAAAACTAACAAAAAAAATTCAAGAGTAGGCCTAACGAACTAGCTCCATCTTCCACAAAAAAAATGAGGTGGGCTCCACTTGTCAGAGCAAGGTGGCGGTCTTCGATGTCGTGGGCTTCCTAGAGAAGTCGCCTTATATTAGTGCTGGGCCTACTAGTGTTTTGTGGCGGGATCAACAATTTGACATTTTTCGCGAATATGCAAAGCTTGTGTATCATTTCATTGATAGTTATGACCGTATGAGAGAACAACAACATAGACAAGAGAGGAAGGGGGCACCACACTAGGTGTGGGAAGAGCCGAACATCGGATGCAACCTAGCACTAAACTTGCCTAGCCCGAACTCCAGCCAAGGATGATGAAGAGATGAGACACAGGACACCTAGACCGCGTCACGACCAACGTGAGGCACCTCCTTCGCGGCGTCCTTGACTCTAGAACTGGCCGGATCAATGTGCCCCCACCTTAGGCGCGAAATGGGTTGCTGGACCCCAGCCAGGCTGAAGGGAGAGGCCATGGAGAAAGCGTCGACGATGATGTACATTGTACCCGGGATGCCCATGCTCTGAGAAGCAACCCAAAGCAAGCATGACATACAACATCTCTAAATTCGACACCGGGTACGCCACGAGCAACCAAGACAACACCTTCACAAAAGGAGAAAATGTCGTGCTGCCGTTGCCGCCGTCCGGTCCAGTGAACCAGAACTAGGGTTTCCCTCGATGCTCGAAGAGGGGCACAAGAATGCATCAAAGAAGGGGACGACACCCATAGGTCACGCCGCTGCCATCATCGGCAAGCCTAGCAGGGATCGTCGCGGCCTATGACCGAACAAACCCAAAAGTTTGCATGACCGAACAAACCCAAAAGCCGAGCAAACTGACATTGGAGGTGGATTTGCTTCTTCTTGTTTCGAGGATATTGGAGGTGGCCCACAGACTTGAAGATCTTTGGGAGACTACTTCTTGTGCTCTAACATGGATTTGCTGGCCATGATTTTTTTTCATGCTTTATGTAATCAGACGTTTGACTTCGGCATTCTGACATCATTTTTTATTTTTATTTTTTTAAAATCAATTGGTGCATATCTTTTTCTGACAGATCGACCACGCTAGTGTGCATCTATAATTGGTGCAGATCGATGGTGGCTAATAAAGCTTTTTCTGTATTTTTTATGAAAAAAAATAAAATCAAACGTACCAGCAAAGCAACTGCAAGTTTGCAAACCATCGCACAACAGATCATGGATCCTTCCTTAAGCATACGCACATGCAACAACAAAAAGTTTGGGCAAGTGACAGTTCAGCTTCCTTCCTTCCACACAGAGCTGATCCACAAACACTCACACTGCCATTGCGCCACAGCACCAGAACTTTTCAGCCTGTACACCTGCGCCACACAAACCCCCACCAATAACAACCGGAAGATAACAGAAAAAGAAAAAAACCAAAAAAGCGAAAGCTCCAAGCCTACCTCTACTGAGAGGAAGAAGCGGCAGCGGCAGCCGCAGCAATGGCAGCAGCCGCTCTCCAGTGCTGCCCTCTGCTGAGCTCACCGCCGGCATCATCCATCTTGCCGCCTTCCTCTGTAAGAACACCGGCGGTTAGCAGGACAGGGGAGGCCAGGACGAGGAGGCTGCAGCGATGCCGCTGTTCCCAGTCTGCCGAGGGGCGATCGCCGGGTAGCTCGCCACCGCAGCTGGAGCGCCTCTTCTCCAATGTCAACCAGGCCACCATGAAGCACGAGCCTGGTAACCATGCTCAGATCATGCAGTCTGTTGCTTTGCCGAGCTTTCTTCCGCTTTTCTTTTTTTGCCTTTGGGGGTGCACCTGATGGGATTGTGTCTCTGTTTTTCGCTTGGATGTGCCAGGGAGTATCACCGGTTCCGTCTTCCTTGTGGCCGGCACAACGGTAAGTTGAAACGTAAGATTGCGTCTTCCTTCTTACCGCCTTCGATGTATCACTGGTTCCGTCTTCCTTCTTGCCGCCTTGATGTAAAATGTAAGACCTGAAATTTTGATGTCAGATTGCGTACTAGGCTGCAGGTAAGGCTATGTTAAAATGCAATGCGCCTGTCGAGAATCACTGAAATGAGAAAAGAACACGCGACAGATGATCAGATAAAACATTGAGATAACAACCCTGTCTCATGAAACTAATATTGCAAGCCGAAAAATTCATAAAGGACTAATGCTACGCACCTTGAAGCCTCGGCAGCTTTGATACATGCTCTACCATAGCGGCCTTATTTCACACATGTTAGAAACTACTTGAAATATCCCTTTGGAGTGAACATATATTTCAGGAATAGTTCAGAGTAAGCAAAGGCATATTATGTTTACATAACTGAACTTCCTTTTCATCTACATTGATGCCATAGGTCGGGGCAGGTATCCTCGCGATCCCTGCCGTCACACAAGAAGCTGGATTCTTGGCCTCAGCAGTCACATGCGTTTTCTGCTGGACATATATGGTAATAGAATCAGAATTGACTGGGTAAACTATCAAACCCGATGTATTAGAGGTGACATGCAGTCAGAGAAGCCTCTCAAAGGTAAACAAACCCTTTTGCATTGCGCGTTCTTGGATAAATTCTCATCATAAAGAATATTTATCTTCTTGTGTGTGTCACCTTGATACGGGAGGGTTTGATAGTTTCACCCAATATTTTGTCTATTTCACTTACTTGTCTACACTGACAGTTTTTGTTTGCCACCACTTTCTCCAGGTTGTAACAGGGCTGTTAGTTGCTGAAGTAAATGTCAATACAATGTGTGAACTAGGATCTGGAAGTGTCTCGCTGGTAGTTAACGTGCCATCCCATTGCTGATTTCCTGATAAAAATTTCTATTAGAGGCAACTAAAATGAATCTGCAACTAAAAAGTGGCATATGAAGTGTTTGGACATATTTTACCTGAACACAAGGTCCATCTATTAAGACTGGCAAAAGATAGAGAATCATACACACTCCAAATATGAGAAAGTACTCAATAACTGGTGGGGTGTTGCATCTAGCCATCTATGATATGTATTTCGTTCCTTGTATATTTTCTATCTTGCTTGGTTTGAAAGTAGCGAGCATGCTCTCTGAAGGCGCATTTTTTCCAGGTTTCAATGGCCAAGCGCACTCTAGGGACAGCTGGAGTAAGAACAGTTTGGTATGATAAATTCAATACGGCTGAGGTTTATTTATGTATAAGACCTCCAAATCGTAATTGGGATTCATAAGCCTATGTAATGACACTCAGTTACAAGCTCATATTTTTGGACTGGAGAAATTCTGACCATAATTTCTATGTGCCTGCAGCTTTTCATATTTGTTTATACATTATGCACTTCTTGTTGCGTATGTGGCACGCTCTTCAGAGATCTTAACGAACTCACTGGGCATTCCATTGTATGACCTCTTTCCTTGATCTTCACTTTCAATATTCATTTTCTCAATCTTTGTCGTAACAATGTTGTATCCCTCTTACTAGTCGTGTATAGCACTCTAGTGTCTATCATATGTTTGACCCTTGTGTTATAACCCCGGAAAAACAAAATATCAAGAACTTGCATTATGTGATAAATAACTGCTACGGAAACTACACTAGTTGGTACTTCTACAATTCACATAAATATTTTCAAGCATGCAGGTTCTACTTAGCAGTTACTAAGGGTCATTAGTCATCACCATACATTTCAGTCACCATTCAATAATTTCTTTTCATCAGCCATTGATGACATGAGTATGTTTACAGATGGGAGAGTGCCACCCTGTTTTCACTGGCTTTTGGTGGACTATGTTACTTCGGAAGGTAACTGAAAAATGTTACCGCATCATATTATGTGATACACTTCCTGTAATAGCAAAAAAACAATGACCAAGCAGATATCTCCTTTTCCGAGTTCTCTGCTGCTTAACTTCAGGGTTCACTGCAAAATATTTCTATGTTATGGGAGCTCCTGACCACGTCCAGTGTAGCTTCAAGACTACTACTTCTTACTTTTTTGACCATTAAGGGTTAACTTCATTCTCGATTTCAAAACAAATGCACATATCAATAGTAAGGTTCTCAAAAGATGGACAGTTTGCTACTTACAAATATTTATTATATAATTTTTTGTCCTGATGTCCACAATTACTTAGGCAATTTATCATATAACATGGTAGAGATTATAAGTACCAAAACTAATCTTCTCGATGGCTGCAGTCAGCGAGTCATTGGTGCCGTGAATGGTTTTTTGGTGTTCAGTATCATAGCATCCTTCACACTTCTTGTGGTAAGTGTTGTTTTACATTAATCCATCATAAATATTTGGAACCTTGATAATCCTAGGCTCCTAGAAGTTGACAAAGAGAATGAAACATGACTGCATTTCCTGAAATAACTTAGGACCTACTAATTTTGGTTGCAAAATATCCTATTAGTGAGATAAAATTCTAAGATAGTCCAACTCTGCACGTACAGTGAGCTACGTGAGTGCAAGTGTGTAGATCCAAAATCCAATATGCTTACAGATAAACAGGTCCTGTTTGATAGGAAATATTGCTACTCTTTTAGTATTCAGTAATGGTACGAGTAGAGAGAAAAACTCATGTCCGCTGACAAAGATAACATGAGCAAACCACTAGGAAATTTATTTCGCGTAAGGAACATCCTACAAACAGAGTGTAGACGCTGAACAAATGGATGTAACCTTCACAGGTGGTGGCAAGTGGAAACATACAGTGGAGTTCTCTTCTCGAAACGAATTTTGCTGCTGCTCCCCAAAGTATACCAATAATTTCTCTTTCATTTGTATATCAGGTAATCTTGTATTCTTGCTTACCATATTCACTTCAAAAAATTATTCTTGGCATTTGACTGAGTATTTTCCTGAACAGAATGTAGTTCCTGTTCTCTGCACAAATTTGGAGGGAGACCTGTCAAAAGTAAGGTAAGGTTGTGAAGATAAATCTGACACTACCTGCATAAGTACAGCAGTTGTGACTTGTGACATTAAAAAGAGATATACAGTGTTTTCAGACTTGCAACAACAGAACAATATGTGCCTTCTTTCGAGAAAACACAAGATCTTGAAGAACAAGAAAAAATTCTCATTAAAAAGGGGCAGACATATTTATGTTGGACCGATCACGCCACTATCCTAAGTTGGTGACTTCCAGAGGCATATGACAATCTTACTGAATCTTGCAGGAAGGCCATTGTATTAGGTACTGCCATACCCCTTGCTCTGTTTCTCGTATGGGATGCTGTCATCCTGGGGACAATCCCGGGGTTTGCAGAAAGTGGGGCTATTACTGATCCGCTACAACAACTTAGGTCAAGCAATGGTACAGTGGGGGTAAGTATTTTCAAGATGTTCTTATGATGTGCTATAAATTGGGATTGATTTGACACACCTTCTTGTTTGCAGCCTATTGTTGAGGCATTCTCATTTCTGGCAATAGGCACATCATACATCGGATTTGTTCTGGGACTCACAGACTTCATCGCAGACTGTAAGTATCTTCTTCAGTCCAGACTCCAGAGCAATCATATTTTTAAGCTAGGAAGAGGTCTAGAGTAGAACCTGGCCAATTTTATGTGAGATAGACATGAAGGTAGCAAAACAGTAGCCAGATTTCTGGGACTGCAGCCTACTGTTATTAATTCACTATCCTTCTCTTTTTTGCCTCTTCTATAAAACTTTGCAGTGCTCAAACTACCAAGTGGACAGAACAAACCTCTGACATACCTTGTAACTTTGTTCCCTCCGCTTGTTCTGTCACTGCTTGATCCAGAGATATTTTTCAAGGCATTGGACTTTGCAGGAACTTATGGAGGTAAGGATGCTTTTACAGTGTCTCTAATCCCAAGGAGAAATACCTGTCTCCTTGCAGGCTGCAGCCACAAAATAATATACTGATACAGAAATGCAGAACATTCATATGGATTGCTTTCATCTACTGCAGTAACCTTTTGTGAATAGGAAGTGCAGAATATTCGTATGGTTTACTGATTGTGGAAATATTATATTTGTTACTTGAAGGAATGAAACTGACCCTTGCATGTATTCTTTTCAGTTCTAGTACTCTTTGGAGTTTTCCCTGCAGCTATGTCTTGGTCAGAGAGATACTCAAATGACTTGGAAGCTCCTATATCCCCTATAGTCCCAGGAGGAAAATTAACCCTCTCATTTGTTATGGGGGGTGCCTTGCTTGTAATATTTTCAGAGGTTTTCAAGGACATAATGCAGTTACAAGGACTACATTGACAATCATGATGTGCAAAGCTCCACTACTGATGCTTCTGCAGATTTTTGTGCAATGTTGCTAATAAGAGGTATTAACACATCCAAAAGAGAATAGTAGCCTTTCTTAACCCCTTCGGCAGTTTCATCAAGATATTCTTGTTTTTTTTTTTTGAGAAATGTCAAGTTGAGTTGTGTTGTAAATATTTACCATATACCACTTTTTCTAGTATATATTTATCAATAGGGTCCTCTCCTACTGCTACTTTACATAATGCTATGCGTGAGTTGTATAACCTAAGTATTCTTTATTTATTTTTATCGAATTTAAACTGAAAAACAAGAACTTCTAAAGTTTCAAGAGACCCGCAACAATAGTAAATTCAAGAAAAATAGTGTTGAAAATAGTTTCTTGTCCTCATCAATATTTTTTCACATGTGTGCAAATGAACAACTGAACGATTTCATTAGTTCGTTTAGAGTTCATGATGTTCCTCGACTTATTCAGGTCCGTTATCAAGAATTTTGAACTTATCCCCAGACTACACACGTTGACTCACACAACTGTGCATCATCATATCCTACTAAAGAGTAAACAGGAATTAGCAAGCAGAAACTCACACTGAGAAAGACATACTGTATACCACTGCCACTGTGCTAGTGATTCTCTTCTACCAAAAATCATTGCAAGAACAAGTTCCCCCTCTAAAATGATGGAACCTGGCTCTATCACGAACCACAATTTCCCGTTGATAAATCTTGGACACTAGCTTAGCAAACTTGTGGCAATCCATACAAAAGCGAAGATTTTTGACAATTCTGATTGTAGCATCTGGAGGTCCTCCAATGAGCCCAAACGCTATTGCAAGCTTCTCACTGTGATGTCCAACCGCCTGCTCTTTCTCTTCATCTTCAATGTCATAGAACACCTCAGTGGTCTCTGTGACATGACCTTGCTGTTGCATCCTTCCACCAATCTCGATCAGTTTTGCATGAATGTCATCATATGATGGATGTGACTTGTCACCTGAAATGAATTCATGGATGGAACCATCCATCTCAACCGAGCTGCAGCCAGGAATCTTCTCGATCCCCTTGCTTCTCATGGTCCTCCGAACATCTTCAACACCACTCCATCTCCCTACTGCAGCATAGAGATTGGACAGGAGCACATGGTCTCCACTGCAGGTCGCTTCCATTTCAGTTATGACAATTTCGGCCATCTTGACATTCTTGTGGAGCCGGCATCCACCAAGCAATGCCCTCCAGATGACAACATCTGGCTTCATTGGCATCTCTGTAATGAGCTCGTGTGCCTCTTGTAGATGACCAGACCGGGCAAGGAGATCAACCATGCACGCATAATGCTCAAGGATTAACCCTATGCCATACTTCTTGGAGATCATGTTGAAATGCTCCCTACCTGCATCCACAGATCCACCATGGCTGCATGCCAAGAGGACTCCTACAAAGGTCACTTCATCCGGAACCACTCTTCCATCAAGCTCCATTTGGCGAAACATGTCCAACGCCATCGCTGAGTAGCCATTCATGGCCAAGCCATTGATCATGGCATTCCAGGTACACGTGTTCCTCGCCCTCAGGCCGGTGAACACCTCCAGCGCAAGCTCCACAGCGCCACACTTGGCATACATGTCAACAAGCGCCGTCCCCAGGAACTCGTCCCACCGGAGCCTGTTCTTCTCTACGAACACATGGACCCACTTCCCCGTCTCCAACGCACCGGCGCTCGCGCAGGCTGACAGCGCGCTGACAACCGTCCCGCGGTTGGGCGCGAACCCTTCCTCCATCATCCGCCCGAAGAGACAGAGGGCCTCGACGGGCTGCCTGTTCCCGATGTGCCCAGAGATCATGGCGTTCCACGAGACCAGGTCCCTCTCCGGCATCTTCTCGAAGACGCGCCTCGCCGACCCGACATCCCCGGCGCGGCAGAGCCCGGCGACCATCGACGTCCACGTGACGGGTGTCGGCGCCGGGACCTGCTCAAAGAGTCGGCACGCCGACGCGACGTCGCCGGACACCGCGTAGCCGTGGATCATGGAGTTGAAGGAGACGGTGTCCTGGCGCGGCATTTCGTCGAACACCCTGCGCGCGTCGGCGACTCGCCTCGTGGCGCAGTAGCCCTGGATGAAGCCATTGGTGACGCGCGTGTGGGCGAGGAACCCGAGCTTGATGTAGACGGCGTGGAGGCTGGGGAGGCGGCGGGAGGAGGCGGAGGCGGAGGCGGCGGCGGCTTTGAGGAGGGAGAGGAAGGTGTGCTGGTTCAGGCGGGAGAGCTGCATGCGTACGCGTTTGCTACTGGCTTCTAGGAGTAGTTCATGGTGTGTGAGGCCTTGAGATTTTATGGCTAGCTTGTTTCGGAAAGGAAATTCAGAAAATGCAAGAACATGAAACCAAGTGGATTATGTTTGATGTATAATTGCCTCAGTTATCGATTCAATATTAACTTTTTACAGTTTGTGACACATGTCTTGTGAACACTCATTTTTTTTTTGATTTTTTTAAGGAAAATGATCATAATCATCTTGCCGATTCTACGCCTCGTGTCCACTACCTGGAGAGCCAACCACGTGTGGATTAGTCCCACCCATCGTATGTTTTAGGATTTTGCAACATCCCTCATGTTTGTGAAACACGAGGAATGTTACAGTGGCAACACAACAATGCGAC
This sequence comes from Triticum aestivum, assembly GCF_018294505.1. NCBI lineage: Eukaryota > Viridiplantae > Streptophyta > Magnoliopsida > Poales > Poaceae > Triticum > Triticum aestivum. Next base: position 77,907,833 of record NC_057797.1, read on the forward strand.
GATGCGGGAAAACAATTTCTACAACATAACGTCTATTACAAAAAAAAATCCGCAACAATACCCTTATTGCAAAAAAAAAAAAAACTGTAAACACAACCTATGTTACAAATGTCTTATGCAACATGATGCATGTTGCAAAAAGTTTCGCAACAAAACCTATGTTGCAAAAGTAAGAAAAGTGAAGAATGGCCCTAGACGCTATGGCTCGTGAGGCGGCGGATCTTTTAAAAGGATTCGCCGACCGACGCGTAGCACAACCCTTTTCTAAAACATTTAAATATAATTTTTGACAAATGATAGCACCTGATATTCTCCCATAATATGGTATAAGAACGAAGAGGCATACGTTCAAAACCAATTCCGGTCAAATAGTGGTGGTCTGGCTTCTCTCCCTTCCTCCTCTCTCTAATAACAACACCGACTCTCAGAACATACACATTATTTATTCGCGGACTGGTCCACGGATACATATACAAGAGCAGACCATCCAATTATATTCCTTGAACGCTCGCCTCTGTTTTTTTAAGTACCCAACACTCAAAATAATTATAAAAATAGCCAATTCACTCACAAATAACCTGTAGATATCCCTAGAACAACAATAGTTCCAATGTAAATATTACATCTGAGATAACTGAATGTTCAGTAAATTTTTCGAATTCATCAATTCCAAATTCAATGATACTTGAATTAGACGGAACAAGTCCTCTCACACACTGTTGCCCTTGAGCTTCATCAAACAATATACTCCCTCCGTCTGAAAATACTTGTCCTAAAAATGGTTGTATCTAGACTTATGTTAGTTATATATATATATATATATATATATATATATATATATATATATATATATATATATATATCCATTTTTAACCATTTCTAAGACAAGTATTTTCGGACGGAGGAAGTATAAATGTAAATGGCCTCCCTCGGTCCCGTGGTATAGCACGGCAGCTCGTCCGGACTATATAACATGACAATTATCAAGTTGCAATATCAAGTAAATCAGTGAATTGACCAACATGAACCGTGACACGTGCACCATTTCTTCGACGATGTTGCCATGAACCAGCGCTGTCACCATCCACAGCAGGAACCCGAACTCACCCATGTGCATTATTATTCTTTCGAAACAAGATATAAAAGCCAGTAAGAGTGTAGTAATTGCTAAATAAACAAATTGTGCAACTGGAAATCATCCACACACGTTGTGCAATCCCGAGCAGTTCAAGTTCAGACGGCGTTGAGCTTCTTGGCGATGCCGGCGAAGTACTTCCCCTGGTGCGCCGCCAAGGCGAGCTCGGCGTCGCTGGGCGTCCTGCCGCCATCTTTGCCGGCGAAGGTGCCGGATCCGTACGGGCTGCCGCCCTTGACCTCGTCCATGGCGAACATGCCGGCGCCGTGCGTGTAGCCGACGGGCACGAAGAGCATGCCGTGGTGCGTCAGCTGCGTGATGGCCGTGAGGGCCGTGGTCTCCTGGCCGCCACCCTGCGTACCTGTGGCGAGGAAGATGCCCGCAGGCTTGCCGGCGAGGGAGCCCTCCTGCCAGAGGCCGCCGGTGGAGTCAAAGAAGGCTTTCATCTGCGCCGCCATCATGCCGAACCGCGTCGGGAAGCCGAACAGGATGCCGTCGGCCTCGGCCAGCTGGGACGCCGTTATAACTGGGTGGTCCTCGCGCCCCGGCGCCGCGTGCATCTTCCCCAGCACCTCCTCCGGCAGCGTCTCCGGCACCCGCCAGACGGTGACCTCGACACCGGGGACGGTGTCGGCGCCTTTCTTGATCTCCTCCGCGAGCGTGGCGACGTGTCCCCATGTCGAGTAGTACCTGAATCATACAGAGTAATAATCAAATCATCGAGCTAACCAGCCGGAAGAAGAGCAAGCAGAGGCGGAGCATTACACGATGTAGATCTTGGTCGCCATTGCCGATCGGCTAGCTGCAGAACTCTGCTGTGAAAAACTGATTTGGTTTGGAAATTGCTTTGCTTCCTCTTGCAGTGTAGGTAGCTGGTGAAGCAAGAAGGCGGGCAGGCTCCCGTATTTGTAGGGGGAATTGGAGCCTTGAAGATTGTTAATTTGAGACGACCTTGTATGTACTGTAGTCTGCATTCTCGCAGATTAAGAAGGTTCTTGAAGAAGGTATCTGATCCTCGCCCGGGGCTCCCGTATGAGCCTTGTCATCTTCTGTACTAGCGCTGTATAAAAAAGTGTGGTCAAACTCTAAGAACGGCCAGGAAGATAGCGAGGGTGGACCTGATCATACCCTGGGCCGGGCCGGGTTTCGGGCCAGGCTTTGCAAAGCCCGAGGCGAAAACCCCAAGCCCGAGCGATTGTTTTCAGGGTATAAAAATAATATATTATACCTATATATCGAATAAAATATGTAATTGGTTTTTTGAGCTTTTGAGCCGGGCTTCGGGTGGAAAAGTTGAGCCCAAGCCTGGCCCAAATGTCAAGCTTTCTTCGACGATGTTGCAACGAACCGCCGCTGCTACATCATCGACAGCAGGAACCAGAACTCGGTCAGGACGATTGGCGCGTTATCACCATCTACAATGCCATCGCCATCGACTCCCGATTGTCCAACCTGGTGAGGAAGAAGTACACCGCAATGCGAGACAAGGGTCGAGCCCATGATAGGTGCCCCCCAGAGCTAAATCCGCACCGGCCGGAGAAACCATGTTTTGAGCACAAGTGTTCCCTCGAAATAGGCTTTCGTCGGGGAAATACCCTTTGACTCCTGGGTGTATATACACCTCATATGAAAAAAAAAGTCAAAAAAGCTTAGAAGTTTTTTTAGAATAAACTTGACTTTACTTTACACTAGTATGTAAATTTTTCACGAATAAAAAACTAATCTTGACTTCATGGCAAAAAATTTATTGCTATTATAGGTCACTATTCACATTATTTTGGTAGAATTTTTTTTCTAAAAGAAGTCAAGGGAGGGTTTACTTTTTCTGGGATTTTTTTACAAGTATAATAGAAGGTCAAGTTTATTTCAATAATTTTTTTGAATTTTTTGACTTTTTATTTAATTACTAAATACTTTCCCGTATAAGGCGTATATACACCCATAGACCAAAAGTCCCCTCCCTTTCCTCCCTCTATATATAAAGCCACAACCAAACCAGGTACACGGTCGAATAATACAAGATAGTGATGTAACCCTCATAGAATGTCGATCCCAAGATACACGCACAAACGCACACGCCTACGCAACCGAAAGTAAACATAGGAAGAACTGAGAACAACACCACACTACGCCCTAAAACACCTAAGCTCCACAACAATGCCTTCGGGAGGGAGAACGACGCTAAGCATCGTCGCTGTCGAGTCCAGAATGGACAAAGGTCTTCACCCGAAACTCTGACTCGGAGAGGAGCACCATGTCGACGTCTTCAGAAAGAGAGCGGCGTCCGTGTGCGTCGTCGCCGTTGGCGCCAAAGCGCAAAGCTTTCGCTTGGCAGCTCTCCCATGCCACCACGAGGTGTTCACTTTCGCTTGACAGCTCTCCTGTGCCACCACGAGGTCTTCAGAACAAGCACAGCGAGTTCAGATCCCCATGTCCGGATCAGGGTGACGCAACTAACAGTGATAGAAAGCGTGCCCGAGCCACCCGCTGCTACACCTTCCACTGCCCACACGACCAAGGGGTAAAGCCGCCACCACCACCGCCATGGTGCCCACCAGAGAGCCACCCATGTGGTCCGCCTTCTGGAGCCGCCGCCGAGGCATCCATGTCTGGGACACCAACAACCATCCACATCATGGTGCAACAACCACAGAAGGAAGAGTAAAAGGCATCTCCTTTCCCTCCCCAACCCGGCATGAGTCACGAAGTCTGGGTCAATGCCTCCACGGTGGGAAGCGTCCACACACGTGTCCCCAGCTAGTCCCAACGGACCGGGGGGACACAATCCCGTGACTACCGACGGTTGTCGACCAGCAAAACTCACAAGACGCCATGCCCGTGGATGTCAACGTCGACACTACCCAGACCATGCCCAACCTTGCCTACCCGGAGTGAGAGCCCCGCCCCACCTCGGGCCCATATCTGGTGTGCCCAAGCGTGAACCCTAGGCCATGGACACCTCCGCCGCATGGACAATCCGCACGCCGCCAGACTGGATCCAAGAAAAGAAAAACCGCCACCACCGCCAGCACACTGATGACCCGTGCATCCACCTGGAGCCCCAAAACGACCAGAGCAGGGTCGAACCCTAGCCAGGTGCAGACGGCATGGATACTAGCATCGAACCGCCGCCGTGGGAACCCCCGCGCCGCCCACAACACAGGTGGCCAGATCTGGCCGAGCCAAGTCAAGCCGGCACAGCCACCATGGGAGCTCCACGCGTGCAACCCTCCACACCTTGGCCAGTCGTTGTAGGGAGTAGCACGTCCACAAACCCGCCACCAGCCACCGCGCCGCCGCGCCCTGCCGCCAGTGCGCCACCACCGCTCGATGGAGAAAACCCCATGCTTGCATCTGTAGAAGAGGTCTCGCCGCCGTCGACGCCGACCGGGCTTTGCCCTGCGGCTGCGAGGAGGGGGGGAGAAAGGAGGGTGCCTAGGCCGGCGTCGTGAGGGTTGGCCCTCCCGGTCGCCACACCGGAGCGGCGGGAGGTGGGCCGGGAAAAGTCGGGGACTTCGAACCTCTATTGACCCATGAGCACAAATGTTCCCAACGTGCTCGCATTATTATTCTTTCCAGACAAGATATAGATACCAGTATGGTGTAGTAATTGCTAAGTAAACAAATTTTGCTCCAAGTTGACACGCTGACGCCATGTGACGTGAGCGGTTCAGACGGCCTTCAGCTTCTTGGCGATGCCAGCGAAGTACTTCCCCTGGTGCGCCCCCAAGGCGAGCTCGGCATCGGTGGGCGTCCTGCTGCCATCAGCGCCGGCGAAGGTGCCGGCTCCGTACGGGCTGCCGCCCTTGACCTCGTCCATGGCGAACATGCCGGCGCCGTGCGTGTAGCCGACGGGCACGAAGATCATTCCGTGGTGCGTCAGCTGCGTCACGGCCGTGAGGGCCGTGGTCTCCTGGCCGCCGCCCTGCGTGCCCGTGGCGAAGAAGACGCCCACGGGCTTGCCGGCGAGGGACCCCTCCTGCCAGAGGCCGCCGGTGGAGTCGAAGAAGGCCTTCATCTGCGCCGCCATCATGCCGAACCGCGTCGGGAAGCCGAACAGCACGCCGTCGGCCTCGGCCAGCTGCCGCGCCGTTATGACGGGGTGGTCCTCGCGCCCCGGCGCCGCGTGCATCTTCCCCAGCACCTCCTCCGGCAGCGTCTCCGGCACCCGCCAGACGGTGACCTCGACGTCAGGGACGGAGTCGGCGCCTTTCTTGATCTCCTCCGCGAGCGTGGCGACGTGCCCCCATGTCGAGTAGTACCTGAATCGATGCAGGCAATAACAATCAAATCATCGAGCTAACCAGCCGCAAGACGAGTGAGCGGAGCAGAGCAGCGGCGGAGGCGCGGAGCATTACACGATGTAGATCTTGGTCGCCATTGCCGATCGGCTAGCTACAAGATTCTGCTGTTTGAAACTGATTTGCTTTGGAAATTGCTTTGATTTGCTTCCTCTTGCAGTGTAGGTGGCTGGTGAAGAAAGAAGCCGGGCAGGCCCCCGTATTTGTAGGGGGAGATGGAGCCTTGAAGATTGTTAATTCGGAAGTACTGTGCGGCCGAAACTCATTGGCCGATCAACAGACGATGCTTCATCTTATCTTGACGTCCTTGCAGTCGCGTTCTTGCAGATTATTTAAAACGGTTCCTGAAGAAAGAAGCTGATCCGATCATCACCAGGGGCTGCTATAAGTCTTGTCACCTTGTGTAGTGGGTATAAAAAAGTGTGTCAAACTCTGATGAACGTGGGGTATACTACGTGGTCATGGCGTCGACACTGACGTACTACGTATGTAGATATGTATCGCCATGGTGGATGCTTTTCTCCCGGAAGAACGGCGATGGAGTCAGCGAGGTCGAAAGAAAAAGAATAGGCAGATATAGAATCGAAAATACACGTTGCGACATGGTGCCATGCGAGGATTATATGCATACTTGAAACCCCTCAGATAGTTTTAGGAGTTATATGGTGTATTTTACTCTTTTCCAATCCTAAACCTTCACATGTGCATGTCCATTAACTCCGTAAATGATCCTTCATCCGTGTAGCATCATTCTTTGCTTAATCGCTATGAGTGTGACTAGGTCTCAGTCGACTGAGACTTAACAAAGTCTCAATCAAATATCAGAACATACAAAAAGGAAGAAAGAAAAAATAAAATAAAATTACACGGATCTCCACATATATATAGGCAGCTAGTTTGGTTTCAACTACCGCACCTTCGACACATACCGAGCTAAGCAGTTAGCACGCCCCCATCAGATTAACGATCAACCCCCCACAGAAGAAGATTAGTATGTTTTTAATGTAATTTTATTTTGTATTGCTCGTTTTACCTTCAGATGTCTATTCTTTGTACTGGCCTTTGTTTTCTTCGATATTAATCAGATCTAAGATACTCTCTAGTTGTATTTATTAAAAAGAGTAAATAAACCAAGCTACGTACTGATACGTTAGTTAGCCGGCCGAAGCACACTGCCGGACCTAGAATAGGATGCCAAAATAGTGCAATCATAATAATCCTAGCAAACAATTCTCACAACATTAAGTTGTGAGACAACTTACTAATGTCTAGTGGAAGAAGATGGATCTCAGTGACTATAATCTTGGATGGGCGCATGACAACACACCACAAGTTCTCATCGCGTGTAAAAATGGCCCTTGCATCAACTGTAAAAATGAAAACCCAGGCCCCTGGATCAAGTGTAAAAATGGCCACCGACAGGACGACCCGCTGTCCCCCTATTTCTTCATCATCGTCACCGATCTGCTTCAACGCTTAATCCTGCAGGCTTTCTCTTTAAACCAACTTTGCCGCCCGATCTACACAGAACGCCCCCCCCCCCTATTGTGCTTCAGTACGCCGACGACACCCTAATCATAGCCCATGCCTCTCACCAAACCGCGACAACCCTCAATGATATCCTAGACAGGTTTATCGTTGCTTTCGGTCTTACAATCAACTTTCACAAAACCACATTCGTACTCATCAACACGGATACACACACTTGCCAAAACACCGCCTCCACTTTCGGCTGTGAACTCTCATCCTTCCCGCAAATTTATCTCGGACTCCCTCTCTCCCACACATGCCTACCATCCTTCGCTTTTGAACCGATCATCCTGCGCTCCCTAAAATACATCTCCGGTTGGGCGGCAAAACTCCTTTCCCGCGGGGCAAGACTAACGGCTCACTTCATGTCCATTTTTAGGTTCCCCAAGAAGGAAATCAAACAAAAGATTAGACGCCATCTGAAGATCCTTCTTGGCTGCCGAAGAAACCTGCTCCAGAGCTAAGTGCCTTATCGCTTGGAAAAATGTTTGCAAACTCAAAACTGTGCGGGGAGGAGGCAGGGGGACTAGGCATCAAAAACCTTCTTCTCCAAAACAATTGCCTCCTCATGAAATTTTCTTTTAAACTTCTCAAAAACGTGACCTGCCTTGGGTGAATTGGTTCTTCCAACACTACTCTCTTGACTTCAAAATTAAACCCCACAACCCCTCCTACCTTTGGAAAATCGTAAAAGCACAACTTTGCTACCTCCGCACAATCTCTTTTGTCGTTACCAACAATGGCACCTCCACCTTCTTCTGCTTTGACACTTGGCTGCTTCCAACTCCGCTCGTAGACAGCTAGCCACACCTTGTCTCCCACTCCACCTCACCCCTCGGTACTGGTATCACAAGTCATGCAAAATGGTTTACTCACTACTTTGTGGAGCCACCTAACCAATGTTGCTTCTGTAGAGCCTGTGTCTGTTTTGTCTTTGTTGCAGGATGTTACCACCAGCGATGCGCCTGACAACAGGTTCCTCACCCACGGTTCACGGACAGTGACCTGACACGCCTCGAATATTCAATTCCACAATCGGATACTTCAAGTTATAAACCTCGAATCCATACTATTACATGGAACGTAAACCTAATCTTAAGCGGAGCTCGTCTTGCTCCGTCGTGCCCATGTCCGGCGGCCGATTGCGCCCCCCGGAGTGTTGGTCCAGTCGTCGGCGAGGTGGAGCAGGACATGGGACATGCACCGTCTCAAGAGAGTTGAGGCGCTGCCATCTCCCATGCCCTACTCTTCCTTGTCGGAAACCAGAACCTTGACTGTGTCGGTGGACGTGAGATCAATGATGGATTCGTCCTGGGAGGAACCGGTGCTATCCATCACGACGCGGTTGCGGCGCCCGGAGAATGGGACTCCGCCTTGCCAACGTCCACTAGCGTGAGGGCTGTCGTCGTCTCCCGTGCCCGTTGCCTCGCCCGACGGGCACGTCACGTCATATTTGCGTCTGACGACGCCCATGCGCTCCCCTCCACCTCGGCACGCCAACGAAGGGGTTGCGCATCCGCCGCCACGTTCGGACGCAAGATGGGCCACTGCCTCAGTGAGGCAACGACAACACACCTTGCGGCGAATCCATGCGCCATTTGGGTGGACGCAATGGATTCCTGACGGAAGGAGTCCGAGCGTTGTCCTCGGACAGCCTCCTCCCGGGAGCGGGGAGCGCAAGCCGGAACACGGGGCCGCGTGGGATGAGCTCATGGTCAACCGATCTAGAGGTATAGGACTCGGATCTACTTCCCGCCATGCTGGAGAAGGCCGGAGATCACCGGACAAGAGCTTGGGTGGTGGAGTGGAGTGGAAGGGAGTGGAGTGCCTAGGGTTTGGTTCGACGAGCGGATGAGCTCGAATATATGTAGGGTCGGGTGGGCCAGCGGAGGCCAGGTCCGACATGGCCGGCGCGCCCGAGCCTCCACATATCCGCCCTCATTTAATGTTGACCAGCTCGCAGCGTTTGAGTTCAATTTAAGGCGTTTGTCTCGGTCGGATTTTTTTGACCGGTCATTGGCCGGGCCGTCCGCCCAGACGTATGAGGGGGTTTAGCATCTATAGCCGAGCGCCTCAAATCCTCCTCAAACGGCCGGGCAGGCCGCCCGGTCACTGACCGATCATATTTTTTCGACCCAGACGGACGCCTCAAATGGGCCTCAAACGCCACCGGCGCCCCTCATATCCAGCCCAAATATGGGACGGATATGGGGGCGCCCGGGAGTTCCTGCCACGTCGGACCCGACCCATGCTGGCCCACCTGACCCCACATATATTCGTCCCATCCGCTCGCTGGAGCAAACCCTAGCCACTTCATTCTAGTTCCCTCCGCCACCTGAGCTCACCTTCTATGAGTTCTGGCCTTATCCGGCATGGCAGGTAGCAGATCGGACTCCGCCACTCCGGATCTGTCGATTGGGGTGTCATCCCGTGCGGGTTGGAGGAGGCAATAGCAGTCCGCTCCGCACCCAGCCGCTCCCGGGAGAACAATGCCCGACCGATGGACGGATCCGTCTGCCGCGACGCCATAGTGTCGGCTCACCGGGTGCTCGGGTCCTCTGGTGCTGGATCCTCGCGGTCCCGACAATCGAAACACCTCCCCTTTCCCATCACCGGTCGGGCATACTATGAGTCACATCGGGAACGGGCAACTCGCTGTGGGAAGGAGAGGATAAGGACCGTTGAGGCCCGTATTGTGGCGGAAATGGCAGCGGCGGAGGAGGCTGATGCGTCGGTGTGGGCGGCCACAGAGGAGGAAGCCATCCGCGACCGCATTGTGAAGAAACGACAGCGGAGGAACATGCGCGCCCTCGACCAAGAGCAGAATCGGGCGGTCTGTGCCATGGCCGGACTGCCACCGAAGAAGGAGAAGGAGGACAACGTCGACGAGGATAGCTCAGGCAACGAGCAGATCCGGCTCGATCCATACTGTGTCTTCGACCGGTATTTCCGTGAGAAGGACGGCAAGATCAGACATGGGTGGATTCCACCATAGCCAAACATGCCAAATTTTGGTCGTCTGATGGCATGTTTAGTCAGTAATGATGGAGTAGCCGGATGATGTGTATGCATCGACGTAGTTGCATGAGTTTGTATGAATTTGAGATATGATAACTGAGGTGTCCGGATGTGAATTACATTATTCAAGGGGTGCTCGATCAGTGCCTGCGGACGCGTCTGGGCGCGTTCGTGGGCATTCGAGGGGCCGGAATTGTCAAGTCCGGTTGTAGACGCTCTAAGGCCAACTCCACCGCGCGACCCCATCCCGTCCGGCTCCGTCCGTTTGGGGTAAAACGAAAAAATCAGACAGCCTAGCGCGCGATGACCTGAACCCATCTGGTCAGTTTTATGTCCGGGCCGACCCATTTCGAGCGCAATCATGCGCCGGGTTTGGGTCGCGGCGGACAGCAAGCAGACGCGATGCTCGTCCGCGTCGGGGCCGCGTGGCAGGCGCCACCTACCTCCCACCCGCCAACATCAATGCGCACGCACGGCCGGCCCCACTTGTCATCCGCCCAGGCGCACAGTCGCCGTCCTTCTTAAATGGGGAGGCCGTGGACCGGTCGTCGTCCACACTTCCCACTTCCAGCCCGCTGCCTCCTCGAAACCCGACACCCCAAAACTCCAGCCTCTCCCCGTGCTCGAGCTCACCCACCGGCCACCTCGCAACCATGGGGTTCTGGAACCACGACCGCAAGGAGAAGCACGACCGCGAGGCCGGCTCCTCCTCGGGATGCCACCACGGCTCCGTGAAAGAGGAGGTCGCTTCGCCATCGCGTCGGGCCCCCGCGCCTGCCCCGTTCAGCATCGCTCATAGGGCCGCCGGCGAGCGCGACCGGCAATACTTGGGCGTGGACGTATGCCCGCGGTATTGGGAGACGCGGACGTCGGTCCAGTGGAGCGACGTCCACCTCCCCAACAACTGGCACATCTTCGTCGATCGGGTCCCGATCCCGCCGGTCCCGATGAGCGATCATGCGCACCGCGATGAGATCGCGCGCCGACGCTGCCTCCTCCCCGGCGACCTCTGCTACGATGAAAGGTACGCCCCTGACTCCGTGCTCTGGGACACGTGGCTCCAGGATGAGCACGACGTGCGGCGCGCTTCCTACTTCGCCGGCACAGTGTCGGGGCCGCGGCGGCCACATCAGTAGGTGCGCGGGGCGTACGCGGTGCGCGGCCTCACGCGCGCTCACGCCGTCGCCATCCCCATCTCCATCGCCACCTCCACCTCCTCGCATGACAGCGGAGGAGGAGGCCCGGCTCATGCGACGTGTCATGGAGGAGTCCATGAACACGCACGATGAGCGCCAATGGCCGGGCCTCGAGGAGAAGATGGCCCTATCTGCGGCCGGCGACATCGGCATCCCCGAGCTGGAGATGGCAAGGGCGGAGGAGGTGGTGGAGGAGGAGCCGGTGGCCGTGATCCACCCGGCCCTGGTTAGGTAGCACTGGAGCTGGTCGTGCTCGGCTCCGGAGATGGCCGACGCCGTGGGGGTCGCGAACTGGTGCCCCACGCCGTCGCGGTCACCGAAGCGGGACGCGTCGCCACGGGAGGAGGTGGTGCAGGCACCTCCCGCCTTCCAGCCCGTCCCCGTCTACCACGCACCACTGGCCCATCTCTGGACGCCGCCGAACTACGTCGACCTCGTCAGCGACGACGGCGACACCGATGACCACTGAAGACGGCGACGGCATCGACGGGCACGGCAGAAGCGCGCGGGCGACGACCGTTTTTATTTTGTTTTTTATGTTAATTACGGCAATGTGAACCATGAAACTGGGCCGTTTTGTGGCCGTGAACCCAAACTTATGTTTTATGTTTTTTTATTTGCGTTTATTTACTTCTTTAGGCATTTTATATAAGTTTTTTTAATCGCGTCCATCCCGAACATGATTTGGAGTGCGGTCGCGCGTTGGGCACACCCACGACCAAACGGACAGAAGCGAACATGGGCGAACCCATTGCCGTCCCAAACGGACGAAATCCGGCCAAACCGGACGTCCGTTTAGGATCGTGCGGTGGAGTTGGCCTAAGGCCACTTCCAACAAAGTGCATCGAAATGGACACACGAACACGTTTGGACGTGTCATCCGACAACGAATCGGGGCCGACATCTAACCTTTTGCACGAAATGTCCGTGCACATTTCAAAACTAAATTTTAAAAACTGAACTTAAACTATGCTAGGTATCTTTTTTTTGAATGTTAAACTACGCTAGGTATCGAACGGTGATCTTGTAGGCATGCACTCCAGGGCTGTCGGCACCGCCGCGGTCGTCCATGTTGTCATCGCCGTGGCTGCCTGCCCTGCCGCTATTGTCGCCGTCGTCCTTCCAGCACCGGACGACCGTCAAGGATTCGCGACAACCATGATCAGTGGCCGCCGTGCGCTCGTGGCGTAGCCAACAGACGTCACGCAAACGATTGGCCACGTCCGGCTTGCGGTGATGGTCGGGCGCAAAGTCCAGTCCACGCCGCCCGCCCTTGGCCTTTGGCCTTGTCATTGCCAGCTATTTAAAGGGCGTGGTCAGACTTGGCAACCCTATCTTGTAGAGTTAGTCGCTGATCCAGCGGTGGTGGAGGATCTTTGGCCCGGGGTAACGCGAGGCCGGTGTTACAATTAATTAATCATGTGTTAATTATGAGATTAATCCCTGCTTGTATTAACCGCACGCCGTTGTAAAACCACCGCGTCGGTTCCCGCCGAAAAGGCACCTCCTCTGAACAGACACCTTTTTCAGTAGTGTCCTTTCCCTTGTATAAATAGCAGATGACATCTAATAAAGATGGGACTCGATTCATTCAAAGCACGTTATCAGCACGCTCTGGCGAGAGCAGAAGGCCACGAGAGATTAGGCCATCCCGGCGGTTACGGATGTTACTTTCGTCGTCGATGGCTTACAGGCGATGCAACCGGAAGCGGAAGCAGGAACCGGAATCGTTCCATTGAGCGCTCGCGGCGAGACATCTTCCGGTGACGAGGCGATGGAGCCCAGGTGCCGGCGCTCCACCGCGGCGTCCTCCAGCGCATGGTTTGGTCTCACCCTCTCCTTCCCCTTCTCCCAGACGCCGTCCACAGTGGCCGCATAAGCGGCCCTCTCCGGCACGGCCGACCGCGGCGCATCTGCGACCCCGGCCTGCTACGCAAGGCACGGCGGCGTGGCAAGCGCCTCCCGACCGGTGACTCGGCGCCTATAGCGGGGAACAACCCGGCCTCGACCTCCCGGCGCGCGGAGCCCACAGCGGATCCTCGACAGCGGCGCACCCGCATCTTCTACGTCCTGGCGACGACGAAGACGGGCGATGGAGGCGAGGCAGCCAGCGCCCGACGCGGCTCCCGGCATCCGCGTGGAGTTCCTGCAGCCACGGTCCTGCCCGTGGCGAAGATGGAGCGGGCTCTCCCTTCAGCTGACTGTGTGCAGCCCGCCCCCGACGGTCGGCCAGGCCCGAACCTGGCACAGGCCTCCTCCGGCGCGGCAAGGCCCAGCGCGCGAACGGTGTCGTTTCCACCGCCAGACTACGGCGGTGGCGACCCTCGACCTGCGCTCCTTCCTCCGGCCGGCTGGTGCGCGGCTACGCGGAGCGGGACGTCGAGTACGGCCTCGGCCCGGTCCTCCTCGCGTAGCCATGGCCCTCGGCCTAGGTTGACGCGGACCTCCACGACACGCGGCGCGGTGCCCGTGGCGTCGTTCAGCGTACGCCGACGAACTCCGGCGCGAGGCAACTCAGCACCGCGCGCTAGGCGAAGGCATCCATGGCTGGATCTCCCGGAAGCGGCGGCGATGGCTCCTGTGTAAAGCTAACCGAATCGATTGATTCGTGTACTAATTACAGGCCACACACAGGACAACGATGGGAACCTTATCTCTTTGAAGGTTTTTTCATTGTGGCCCTCTGGTTATGCAGAGGCTGTTTGGATTGGAGCCCCCCCCCGCCCAGCCAATATTTTGGCGTTGACCGATAAAGCGCAGCTCGTTTGGATGAGCTCCAATCTTTTGGCTCGCCAGCGCACCCCACCTTTTCCTCTTTTGTTTCTGCGCCAACGCATTGGCGAAACTGGGGCGGCCGAATCGGCCGCCAACTTTTTGGCGTGCCCACGACGCCAACCATTTGGCGCGGCGCTCCTGGGCATAAACCACGCAAGCCCGCACTAACCCCGCACAAGTGGCTATGTATTTGCATTGACCATCAAATCAGGCCACAGGCTGTGCATTGGAGACCGTCAGATATCTCCATATCACATTTACAATATATGTAAATGATGATTTCAGATATACTCTGTGAAAATGGGACATGTTCATCGTATTTGCTCTCTAGCAATTCCTATAACATGTTATGCATTGCAATTGAGATTAAGTTTTCTCACACAGCAATATTGATTTGCGATTGAGAATTTTTTTCTCGCAAAATAATTGCGGTTGAGATCAATTTTCTCTCGCAAAATAATAATTCACTTCGCTGAATTATCTTGCAATTTGATACAAGATCTCATTTAATTTGAGATATATACAATTCAAGTTTTTCACTTGAGGATCAAGTTTGCAACACCATTATTATTCATTACATTAGTAATGTACATCTCTAGAGTACCTTGTATTCCAGAATAAACTATGATGTTATATATCTCCATGTTATTCTACATGTTGAGATTAATTACATCTACTATTTGCAATTGAGATTTTCAGTTTCTTGCAAATAAAAAAATCAATTCATCTTTATTGAGTCTTTTGACTTAATACGAGGAAGAATTGATATGCAAAACTCAAAGTGATTTTCGTCAAATTGATGTATTGAGATCACAAGGTAGTGTGTAGATCTACTGCTTTGCAGATTATCACCACTATTGTTAAAGCTTACATTTTGTCGTTTCGACATTATGATTGCTTTACAAAGTGCTCTCCCACACATTTTACTAAGTCATGACATAAGGCATTAGGAATGAGTATCTACTAATTTCATCAGATTATACTCCCTAGTACTGTGAGATCTACTCCCTTTCCGAGATTATCTTCAAGGTGTCATATTTAGCAATTTGAGGTTCATGCTAATGGTTTCAAGATAACTTCTTGAAATACCCATTGATTTTGCTAAGTTCATTACAACATCAACCATGATGGTCCTTAATTTACTGGTTGTAAATTAATTATCTCTGATTTACCCATAGAGGTAACATATGGCTATAGAATTTGAGGCATTCGCCCTCAATGGCCACCACTGCCCTATCTGGGCCATGGACATCATGATCGCTCTTGTGTCTCGTGGAATAGTGTGTGCAATTCCGGATTCATCTCTGGTCAGGATCACACCGCTAACAGAAAAATGGTGTCTTATAAATCATAAGGCATTAGATTCAGATCTTGGCATCTGGTTATTCTGTATCAGCAATTCCTGGGATACAATGAACCTCAAGGGCAAAGGTTTGAGTCTTACTTCAACCTTCAATCCGACATCACCAGCTGTGACGGGACCCTATGAGCACGAAGAATGTGATGGTTGAATATGCCTCAACCGACATGTTTGGAGACTATGAATAGTCTTTCAATCTCCTGAGTGGTCAATATAATTAATGTACATTTACGATGTTGTAACAACAACATAAGTATTGTTGTCATCGTCATATATTGTATATCACAATATATTGTATCAGCACTTTGATACAAATACATTTGTATGTATTCTATATATCTGATAGTGATTTTCATATTGAGAATCTTTATGTCTATATATAGATTTCTACGGGAGTCAATCCGATGAAAAATGATATGTGCCTTGTGGACACATGCACCACAAACTCTATACTGAGGGAAGTCCAATGTTTCCACTCTCATTGAGAGAAAAGAGATATTTTAAAATCGCTAGACGCGATAAGGTATTTGTTGGCTCAACTCGAGTCATATTTAGTATTCCTGTGGGTACTCGAGTAACGTCGCGATGCTTTATTGCTTCTCAGGTTTAACTCATACCCTACTAAACTATGGAGGTATCCGTTAAAATAGTTTCCATAGTGAAACTTATGATGACAACAAAGAGAAATAACTTCTCTTTACCATATGCAACGGATATGGCAAGCACATTCTCTATGTATCATCTGGATTGTACTACACCTACGACACAACCCGTAGCACATGTTGTGTACGAAATAGTTTCACAGAGTGTCTTGTACATGACAAACTTGGCATACTCGCCTTGGTCATCGAGACATTGGATTGAAATCGAAACTATCAGCAATTCCAATAGTTTATGATTATTATGATGCTAAATTCTAACAACATTTGGATTTTATGTGCACTAAAAGTGACACGGGGAAGCTAATTTTAAGGCCCGCACACCTTAAAGTCTATGCTGAACCACTCAGACTCCTTGAATGCATCAAGTTGAGATAAGTGGCTCTTCCGATCCATTGACTAGACTATTCAGGTATTCCATGGTTCTAAATGACATATCTACATGATGGTCTTAAGTGTGTGCTTTATTCACACGAAACCATTGGCTCATTATCCTGACATTGATTTCAAGCAAATCGAATGGATAACATTGCCGAATTCTCCTTGAGTGCCTTCTCTATGGCCCTTGGATTGAAGTTTAGCAATTTGTCCTAATGTCTAGACTCAAGATGGTTTGGTAGAATCCTATATCCAAAGAATTAAGCTCATTGCATTATCTTTACTTTGAATTGCAACTTACCAACTTTACGTTGGAGTCATGCAATTTTACACGGTCATGACAGAACTGCATAATATTATTCTCCTCTATCTTTGATATGTGGATATCTACCAAGTATTTCCTATCTGCGGTAATTCGGTTGCATACCGATATCATCACCCCGGCATACATCATTGGCCCCTCAACATATAGTTGGGATCTATGTGAGGAATAACTATATTACCGTCAATACTTCAAGCCCCTCACATGGGGAGTTATTCAAGGCCAGTATGTTGATTCAATGAGGAATATTTCCAGGCATTAGGGAGAGAATTCAAGTACCATAAAGAATGCCAGGAAATTAGTGGAATGTTCAACACATTTCTGCCTTATATCCACGTAATCAAAGAGTTGAACCATGTGTTCAGAAGATTTGCAACATATTGCAAATAACCTGCCAGATTCATTTACTGACTATAAAGGTGTCACACAATCCTACAATCCTGCAAAAGTATGCCTGAAAGAGTGGAGGTACCAACAAAATCCACTCCACTCCCCGTTCAAAGCAACAGGGGGAGATGTATGGCAGAAGTACATCAGGATTCAGCTTCTCGCAAGCAAGGATATCAAGGCCTGTGAATCAGTAAATGCAAGTCAACTTCACGTTGGCAGACACCTAATGGGTAGTATACACCCAGTGGACGGGAAACCTCCACCAACCCAGGTCATAGTGCACACAATGACCGGGACATCGGAATACCCGACTCAATCGCATTGGGAAATCGCGAGCAGTCACCATGGGTAACGATATTTCCATCAACTATATATTGATATATAGATTCTGGAGAATCATATAACCGGAAGTCTACAATTGTCGACATACATTTCTCAACTAGATTGCAAAAACCTTTCAAATAATTCAGATCCAAAGACCATGGCCATGGCAAAGTGTGAACAACACTCGGACTGAACTCAAGCAAAGGGTATAATCTAGGTAGAAATGATCTTGCTCAATAATGGGAAGGTATTCATAAGCAATACCTACACCAGTTTTCTTCTGGAAACAGAATTGAGAACAACGAGGTGGTGAAACAAAGAGCAAGTATTGTAGCACAAGGGTTTACGCAGATACCTAACTATTCTCCAGAGGTGGAATCTCATTCCGATAACTTATATCATTGGCAGTACAAAATCATCTATCTCTGCAGTTGATAGATGTAGTGATCACATATCCATGTGGCTCACTAGATTCAGACATGTATGATTGATTTCCAATGGAATCTCAATTCTGAATCGAAATACAAAATGCAACATACATTGTGTAAAAATCAGTAAGTCACCATATGACTTATTGTTGTCGGTACATTTGGTACAACTGACATAGTGAGTTCCTTTCCACAAGGATTACTCCTACAATGATGGTTATCCATGTTTGTCTGTCATACACAGTGATTACTCCTGCAATGACGATACATGTAATCATCTAAACGACGGAGTTTAAATGAAGGATTTGGGTAAAACCAAGATACCGCTCGTTACTACAACTTGAGCACCTTCACTCATACATTTTGGTACACTATGTTGTCTATATCCAAAATATATTGGAGAAATTCATTGTGGACAAGTCTTATACATCCATAACTCTCATGGTGGTTCATTCTCTAGACGTAGAGAAAGATCTATTTAGACCAAGAGATGATGAAAATGAAATACTGGGACTCAACGTTCCTTAATGCCATTGAATCCACCAAACACAATTGGTTGGTACTCAAGTTCGATATCTTCAAGGCATCAAACATCTTGTCCTGATTTTTCAGTTCCACAGAAATGTGAACACCGATATCATTGGATACATCGATCAGATCCCACTATATCAGATCATAGACAAGTTTAGTGTTCCTACTAGGTGTGGTAGCCCTCTCATGAAGAGTCTTCGAGACAGACCTCATGGCTACATCCACCAACCATTATCTCAAGGATAATGTTTCTTGTGTTGCCCGGATGCAAACAGATTACATAATAAGCAATATCGCTATATTGCATATCTTGCAAGTCAAATCATGCGACTGATTTGTTCACCAGGTCTCTACCAACTTCTATGTTCTAGAAATGTGTTCATGAAATTGGTATATAACGACTTCGGAATATGCAAGAATCAGGGGGAGTATCTTCCTGAATTGTTCCTGTTGAAAGCATCATATTATACTCTTTTTCCCTTCATGAGTTTACTTTATAGGTTCTCATAAAGATTTTTAATGAGGTAATATCAACACAAGACCATATGTCATATTTTCTGTTTTCCCCACCGGGGTTTTTAAGAAAGTATATTAGACATATTTATTGTCCTCTAAACTCTATGTGTTTTTCTCATATTGAGTTACACAGACAATAATCATTATATGTTGCGGCATTTTTTCCTTACTTTTCCTACTGGGTTTGAAGGAGTTTTGGCAACATATCAAACACCTCTATCCTCATTTTTTTCCCACAGGATTTTTGAAGGAAACTTTATCAAGATGACGTCTGCTCACAAGATCAAGCATTGATTAGGGAGAGTGTTATAATTAATTAACCATGTGTTAATTATGGGATTAATCCCTGCTTGTACTAACCGCAGGCCATTGTAAAACTACCGTGTCGGTTCCCGCCGAAAAGTCACCTCCTCTGAACAGACACCTTTTCCAGTGGTGTCCTTTTCCTTGTATAAATAGCAGATGGCATCTAATAAAGATGGGACTCGATTCATTCAAAACAGCCCGGTCGGCACACACCCAGTTCGGGGCCACGCCCGACTTGGCAAATGCCGAACAACGTGCCGCATTGGGCCCCGCCCGGCGCTCCTCCTCGGTTGTTGCCTTTTGGTCTGCCATCCTGGCGCGCGATGACGAGGCGTCACCGCCTCGACCGAGGTGGTGAAGGACGCGGTCACGCGCGTTGGTGATCGTCGACGGGGTTACCCTTCTTGATGACGGCGGGGCGAGAGGGCACCTCCATCTTGATGCGACGTTGCAGCGAGGACGTTGGGGCATGCACAAACTTGCCGAACTTTGCTTTCGATTTGCAAGAATTCAGACATTCAAGCCAATCACAGGCGTTTGATGGATGGTGTTGGAGAGCACAAAGTATCCGGACCGCACGACCCAGACATTTACGAACAATTTGATAAATAGCCTTGGAGATGCCCGTACGAGAGAATATCAAATGCCACAGGAGCACCTAAGCTGCAAGCTCAGCCGTGGATCTAAGATACAATGATAAAAAACACATAAGTGAATAGTGTCAAAAAAAAATTGACGGGGTCAATAGTGTCAATTTTTGTGACACTATTATGCTGAATGTCTTTTTTTCCTGTATATTTCAGAAAAAAAAAAATCAAATGTTAGAAGAGAGGTACCAAATCCATTACTTAGAAAGAACACCCCAAACAAGGAATGCATCGCATAAAGAGAAAATAAAAAGGGCAACTCGGTTTATTGAGGAAAACCAGACAAAAACCTATACAACGCCTAGCAAGACTAAGCCTAAAGCACCACAAATCCATGACACATACAAAGCGTGGAAAGGCCAACACCCAAACAAGCACTCGAGCACCTACGCTGCTGCCGAAGTACACACCGAACCGTTGCGTTATCTTTGCTGCCACAAGCATATCCACGAACATCGATGACACTGGAGAGGAACGATATATCCGATGGATTGAACATATGCCGCTTCGATCCCAAAGGTTGGCTAACGCATGTGAAAGGTGCTCCTCCTATCCTCTCGGACCATCTTCACAAGCCCTGAGTCCCTCTGACTAAATCCCACTCAAGAGAATGCCCCAAGAGGGAGCACAACGCCAAGCAGAGCCAATAGCGCCATCATCATCTGATCCGAAAGACCAAATCTAGGGTTTCCCCGAAGCATGATGGGAAAGGTAGGGTCTGCAATGTCAATGCCTTCAACAAGGAAACGGTGCCCAAAGGCGCCACCATTGACGACTTCGGCCATAACTGGAGTACAACTAGAGTAGCTTTCGCCGGCAACCAAACTTGCCCAAATCCAAGACCCGGTCAGCCCATCCAGCCTATAACCTCCCCGGCGCGCAAGCACGGCACCACACCTTACCCCTGCGCAGCTCAAAACCACAGCAAGGGCCATCCACGCCTCCCCGGAGTCTCCAAAGGCATAGCCAAGTACAAGGAGAAAGGCAAGTACAAAAGGTCCTTTGCGCTGATCTCTTGCAGCATGGAAGATGGATCTCCAAGTGTAGTTTGGCTGCGTTAAATCACAGGAGGGGGGAAGGACAACTGCCAAAATGAAACGTTCTACAAGAAAATAGTCCAAGTCCAACAGGAATTGGAGTTTGGTGGTGAAAAACTGAAAATAATCCGACTAAAGTTATAACGTAACGTCAAGACAAAAATGACAAAACAATACGGCCCCAGACATGAACTGAACATTATTTCTTGCACGCCACCAAATTCTGTTATAATCCTGCAGACACTTAATACATACCAAAATCCCTGAACAGAGCCAGAAGAAAGGCAGATTAAAAACGTAGCTCAAATTCAGTGGGAGAGGTCCTTAGCAGCTACCATAACAGTCACACCAGGCTCCCACAACAAGAGATCATTCATCTACAAATAGAAACGAATAGTCTAAGCTCCAGCTCTTCAACTCACACCATAAAAGTTACTGGCGAAAATAAACAGGGCGTCTCTTCATCCCAGACCTCCGTCCTCACCCATCATAAGTCTATAGAGATATAAAATGTGTCAAACAAATATTTTTGGCTAGAAAAAAAAAAGCATACATGGTATTATTGCGGCTAACAATCATCGTACGTATCCCAGGTAATAAGCTAAGGATGTTAATTTGCATTATCAGGCAAAACATCACACGGATCCAAGTTACAGGATTTGCTCAGCCATGTGCATTTGATAAAGCAAAAGAAATACGATTGGTAAAAAATAGCATGCATCTTCATCCGTGACCTCCATCCTCACTGATCTCAATGATCTACAGAGATATAAATTGGGTCAAAGAAACAACTTTTTGGCTACAAGGAAAAAACTTACATAATATTATTGCGGCTAACAATCATTGTATCTTAAGTAAGCTAAGGACGCAAATTTGCATGGTCGGGCCAAACATCAAGGAGAGCAATTACAGGATTCGCACGGCCATGGGCATAGATGTCTTTGTTTGCAACAACAAAAAAGCATCTTCATCTTGCATTCTTGCTCAAACAATGGGAGGAAGATTGATAGAATATACGCTATCATGGATACTACTCCTACTTAAAATCTGGCCAGACCTGAATATTTGTGGTGACTGGATTTAGTCTGCTACATCCACCTAGATATTTTCACAGGTCGTCATTGCCAGCTGGGTGGACAATACAAAAAAACGAGTGACCCTTTTGCCTCTGCTTTGTAATTAATCATGACGTGTATATTAAAATAACAGAAGCAAACCATCAAAACACTACACTTATAGAGTTTTTCAAGAAACCAAAGGGAAACTTCTGTGAAGCTAATAGTCTTTGGCAGGCTCCAGCAGTCAACAATTACAACCATACATAGTTTAAATTGTCACTAATGACAAATTTTTGTTCTGGCATAATAAAGGAAATCATGGCAGCTTCAAGTAACATGTCTTGCAACAGTAGAAGAAACAATAACACGTTTCTAAAAATTTTACATCTAATTGATTTAAGGTTTCTACTGTTCTTACTTCACTTTAATGAAAGTGAAGTATGTTGTCAGAAAGTGCAACCACTTATGCATCTAACTGATTTAACTTGTGAATACAGTAAATTTGACGCCACATATGCAAATACTTTCTCTTAAGAACAATATATGGGTGCACTTCTTATCCGCAAACAACTAAAGCAATGTCAGTTCCCCAGAAATTAGTAATGATTTCCAGGTTGAGTTATGTTGCAGCTCCTATAGTCCTATTTATGCATGGGAGGTTTGGACCAGTGACAAAATAGATCAAGATTATCACTAAACCATACTTCCATTGTGGGACACATGTCTTTATAGCTGTCAGCATTTGACCTTGACGATAATCTAATAAACTAAAATTATTATGGTCTCTTTTACCCATGCATGAATGCACATGTATTACAAATGAACGGCTGTGACTTGGACTTCGGTGGATACTAAGCAAATACAGACCACTCTCGATGGCAAATAGCACATATACGAACAAAGGGGCTTCATTCATAGGTGAAGTATAATCAAACATTGCAGGAACAGTAAGATGAGGGGGGAATTCACCTTCGGAGATCCAGCAGGAACCGACGCGAGCCGGGGCGGCGAGGAGCGACGTCATGAGCGCCGAGGCCGTGGCGCTGTGCATGGGCATCAGCGACTCCAAGCAGGCGCTGCTCATCTCCAGCGGCGACCTCCACGGACCGCAACGTAATAAGCACCAAAGTTTTCATCCAGATCGAAGATACGGAAGGAAGAATCCCGGAAGCAAGGGCGCTCGTCGTACCTTAGGGCGAGGCGGGCGCGGGGAGGGGAGGAGAGGAGCCGCCTCGAGGGGGCCGCCGGCCCGGAGCGGGAGGCGGCCCTGGCGGCCGCGCCGCGGAGGGAGGAGGTGGCGGATCCGGATCGGAGGAAGGATCTCGCGGCGGCTGCGGCGGCGGCGGCCATTGCTGCGGCGCGGCAGGGCGAGGGCGAGGGGGCTAAAAACCCTTGGAATGGATGGGAAAATCAGTGTAACCGCAGTGTGGCTAGATGAAGGTGGATGGGGTCGGCCCATTTTCTCCGTGGAAAGCTGCTGAGTGCGGTTTCTTCTCTCCATTCGGTGGGACGGCCCATTACTGCTCTATCTCGGAATGCTACAAAATCCGCAACCATGCTTCGTTTTTCTTTTTGAAACTAAAGAACAATCTTTATTTAATCATTCCCCGTGGGAATCTCGTCCGAAACCACATGCAATATGAAATCTGGGGGCACAAATCGCCACACAGAGTCTAGCTTATTTGTCACAGCTTCTCTAGCTACTAAGGGAGCGGCCCTGTTTGCCTCTCGTCTAACCCATGACACCTTCCATCTTTCACGCGATGCAAGCAGATGCTTGACTTCCTCCACGATCGGTCCCAGCGGCGACAAATCCTTCCCTTTACTCTGAAGCTCGCAGGCGATCTCGCGACAGTCCGTCTCAATGTGTACGTTGGGTGTATTTAGCTCTTCCGCCAGACGAGCTGCTTCTCTACAAGCCCATAACTCAACTGTCGCTGGGTTGATGCACATTGGAAGGAAATGACATGTTGCATCCATATATGCGCCCACATGGTTTCTGAGCACCACACCCGTGCCACCATCCTCCCCCACCTTGGGCGTAGCTCCATTTACATTGACTTTCACCCACCCCTCCTCTGGTGGACTCCATTTCTCCTTCACCACAGTTCTTGTTAGTTTGTGTTTCCGACCATGAATGGACTGCAATTCCCCCATTAAGTTGACAACTCTTCTTGCTATCGCGTCCGCTTCCTCTATCTTCTGCCCATCACATGCATTATTCCTTGCTAACCAGAGCGCATGGGAGAAGTCTTGCTATAAGTAGTCATGTGAATTTGGTATTCGTTCGATATTTTGATGAGATGTATGTTGTCATCCCTCTAGTGGTGTCATGTGAACGTCGACTACATGACACTTCACCATTGTTTGGGCCTAGAGGGAGGCATTGGGAAGTAATAAGTAGATGATGGGTTGCTAGAGTGACAAAAGCTTAAACCCTAGTTTATGCGTTGCTTCGTAAGGGGCTGATTTGGATCCATATGTTTCATGCTATGGTTAGGTTTACCTTAATACTTTTGTTCTAGTTGCAGATGCTTGCAATGGGGGTTAATCATAAGTGGGATGCTTGTCCAAGTAAGGACAGCACCCAAGCACCGGTCCACCCACATATCAAATTCTCAAAGTACCGAACGCGAATCATATGAACGTGATGAAAACTAGCTTGACGATAATTCATATGTGTCCTCGGGAGCGCTTTCCTTCATATAAGAATTTGTCCAGGCTTGTCCTTTGCTACAAAAAGGATTGGTCCATCTTGCTGCACCTTATTTACTTTTATTACTTGCTACTCGTTACAAATTACCTTATCACAAAACTATCTGTTACCGATAATTTCAGTACTTGCAGAGAATACCTTATTGAAACTGCTTATCATTTCCTTCTGCTCCTCGTTGGGTTCGAAACTCTTACTTATCGAAAAGGCTACGATAGATCCCCTACACTTGTGGGTCATCAAACAGCCGCCACGCTTGTTTGGCAAGCATAGCTTGATTGAAAGCCTCCGGGTCTCTAAATCCCATTCCCCCTTCATGCTTTCTCGTGCACATTTTGTCCCAAGTGATCCAATGCACTCTATTTTTACCATTAGCTTCACCCCACCAGAAGTTAGGCAATCGAGCCACCACCATTTTCTCAATAAAAAAACAAAAGAAAAAACAAGCCACCACCACTCAAAAAATAAAAACACCCTAATATTGAGCGGACGGTCGCTAAGGGGAGATTGCATTTGCGAATGTTTTGCCTTGCATTTTTTTCAAAATGCATGTCATCTTTTTAGAGGCATACAACAATTTTTGTTAGGAAGGAAAAATTGTGGCAAGAACGACCAGAAACTGGCATCAAAAAAATGTTTGCAAGTATGACCTAAAACTGTCATGCAAACCCGTTTGTTTGCCATCTAGCCCCCAGCGACGGGTCACAGTTAACTTTCACGGAAAAAGGCAATCAAGCCACCTCATTCGCCTTGTCAATGATTCTAATGGTTTCTTTGCATCATAGGATTTCCTAATTTTCATAGGAATTTTGAAGAATTTGAATAAGCCCTCTAGATCGCAAGATTAGGACTAACAAAATTCAATGAAATTCATTCCCCCCTTATTCTGTAGGAATCTTAATGTATGCTCAAACCTCTTTTTTCTGTTGAGAAGTCCAATGCACTTTTACTTATCTCTCGTTACCTCTCTTCTCAATAGTTTAAGACGTTTCAATCGTACTCTATTCCTATGTTTTCAAAGCCATGCAATGCAAAGAGGCTCTTAAAACGCCTTTCCAACATATTTATTTTGTAAGGGAAGAGAGGTCATGTTATATCAGCGGGTTCCAGAAGAACACTTGTTACATATGATCAAGGAAATATGGCGTGGAACATCATTCTAATTTTTAAGGATCATATCCCTGTAAGTTCTAGTGAATCTAACAAGCTCATGGGCAATGGCATTACTCTCTCTTTGAATCAACAACATAACACACTCCTCAAATCTTTCCATCTGCTCTGGAGCATCAATGTAGGTGACAAAAGTAGGTACATCTTGTCACTGAGTTTGCAGCATGGCCTATCTCGCACGACATAGGCCCGCAACATAAGTTCCAGATTCTTCAGCACAGGTATCGTTAGGCAATCTACAACAAATGGACATACGACATCACTATTCCGGACGATTGCACCCACACTACCTTATCTAGTAGCAAGAAGGAACCCCCCCTCCCACGGAAAGGCAAATATCGAGACTGAGACGGTAGTGGGAGTCTTCATTCTCTAGCCCCACCCCTCCCAGCTTAATCCAGATTGTTTCCTGCCAATCGGTGTCCTACTCTCACCTGTTAGCCAAGGGAGATAGGCTATTTACCCTTGTTGTTCGAGTCATCACGGAGATCATGCATGATCCCTTCCTAGTAATTCTGCAAGAATGTGACCAAACACACAAGAGAGGCCATCAACTATTAATAGAAACAAGTACTCCTGTTATTCACAAATATAAGACGTTCTAACTTTTTTGAATCAGATGTATGTAGACATGTTTTAGTGTGTTTGTTCACTCATTTTAGTCTGCGTGTAGTCCAAATATCCTAAACATCTTATATTTGTGAATGGGAGGAGTACATGGCAGACGTATCTCCTTGTCAAAGTCCTCTCAATGTCTAGTTTTGTGTGCGCAACTTTGAGCCATTGAACCGGACGACATATCTCAGCTGTCGCACACAACTCATAATCCATGACTTCCACCTTTAACTGAATCCCCCTTTCAAAATGGATGGAACTGGGTGCTATCACATTTGTTTTCATATTTTTTTGCAGAAATAGATTCGAATACAGAAACGCCGGAAATGAATACGGAAATAGATACTGCCGGAAACAAACACAGAGCGAATACAGCACGGACACGACAACGGAAGCATGTGTTCACCGAAACTTAAAAAAACCTTGAACCATAGGGAAAACCACAACAAAACCAACATGCTTAATCAATTGTTAACATGACTACAAAATATTATGGTGATTATATTATAAGATATGCACTTCTGCATGTTTTATTCATCTTAGGTAACATAAACACATTTGTGGTATTCACAAAGACAAGCTTCATATATAAGCAAAGCATAGTGCATCAGGTAACCCTCAAACAAGTAAAACACATTGTAACATCACACAATAATCACTAAAGGGGAATTTTTAGGTCCGACCTCCATTGCGACTACAATCAGGGCTTCCTTATATGGTACTACAATTTGGGCCAGAGATGTGTCATTCTACTCATTATTTAATTGTGTGATGTTTGATGGTTGGGCTACAAAACGGCCATAGGCCCATAGTAGAAATGGAAAATTCCATATTCACGGAAATGGAAATGTTTGTTCCACCGAAAAATGTCGTTCCATTTTTATTTCCATTTATGCATAAAAAAAATTGGTTTCCATTTTCATTTTGCAAATTTCCACTTTCTATCCATATTTCCTCTCTATTTCCCTTTTTCTACCAGAAAAGAGGAAAGTTTCCGTTCCGTTTTCATCCCTATGGCCAGGTCACTTATGAACACAATGAGTAGTGAATGCATTCTTGATATGCTTAATTTTATGAAAACACTCAAAAGTGATGATTGCATGATCTATTATTAGCCTTCCTGCTTTGTGCCTTAGGAATGAGCACATAAAGGTAGGGCCGAAGA
Source organism: Triticum aestivum (assembly GCF_018294505.1). NCBI lineage: Eukaryota > Viridiplantae > Streptophyta > Magnoliopsida > Poales > Poaceae > Triticum > Triticum aestivum. The sequence continues at coordinate 77,935,407 of NC_057797.1, forward strand.
TGGTTGATGAGATATTTAGAGACCACCTTCTATAGCATGTTGTATGTGCTGATGGGACGACAATATTTCAAGTATTCATGATTCTTTCCATTTGAATGAGCACAATCATCATATCATCCGCCCCTTCCGGCATAACACTATCCTCAAAACATTCCATGACAGTTATGATTGTTGGGGAATGTAATACTTTCAAAAAATTTTCTACGCACACGTAAGATCATGGTGATGGATAGCAACGAGAGGGGAGAGTATCGTCCACGTACCCTCGTAGACCGTAAGCGGAAGCGTTATGAGAATGCGGTTGATGTAGTCGTACGTCTTCACGATCCGACCGATCCAAGTAACGAACGTGCGGCACATCCGAGTTCAGCACACGTTCAGCTCGGTGACGTCCCACGAATTACGATCCAGCAGAGCTTCGAGGGAGAGTTCCGTCAGCACGACGGTGTGATGATGATGATGATGATGCTACCGACGCAAGGCTTCGCCAAAGCACCGCTATGATATAACCGAGGTGGATTATGGTGGAGGGGGCACCGCACATGGCTAAAATATCAACTAATCAACTTGTGTGTCTTGGGGTGCCCCTGCTCCCGTATATAAAGGAGCAAGGGGGGTGCTACGTCTTGAGCTTGCATTGGTTTTCCCCGAAGAGGAAGGGATGATGCAGCAGAGTAGCGTAAGTATTTCCCTTAGTTTTTGAGAACCAAGGTATCAATCCAGTAGGAGCCCACACTCAAGTCCCTCGTACCTGCACAAAGCGATAGCTACTCGCAACCAACGCGATTAGGGGTTGTCAAGCCCTTCACGGTCACTTACGAGAGTGAGATCTGATAGATATAATATTTTTGGTATTTTTGATATAAAGATGCAAAGTAAAAAGTAAAAGCAAAGTAAAAAAGCAAAGCACGATTAAAGTAATGAAGATTGATATGATGAGAATAGACCCGGGGGCCATAGGTTTCACTAGTGGCTTCTCTCAAGAGCATAAGTATTCTACGGTGGGTGAACAAATTACTGTTGAGCAATTAACAGCATTGAGCATAGTTATGATAATATCTAGGCATGATCATGTATATAGGCATCAGGTCCGTGACAAGTAGATCGAAACGATTCTACATCTACTACTATTACTCCACTCATCGACCGCTATCCAGCATGCATCTAGAGTATTAAGTTAAAAACAGAGTAACGCCTTAAGCAAGATGACATGATGTAGAGAGATAAATTCATGCAATATGAAATAAACCACATCTTGTTATCCTCGATGGCAACGATACAATACGTGCCTTGCTGCCCCTTCTGTCACTGGGTAAGGACACCGCAAGATCGAACCCAAAGCTAAGCACTTCTCCCATGGCAAGAACTACCAATCTAGTTGGCCAAACCAAACGGATAATTCGAAGAGACTTGCAAAGATAACCAATCATACATAAAAGAATTCAGAGAAGATTCAAATATTATTCATAGATAGACTTGATCGTAAACCCACAATTCATCGGTCTCAACAAACACACCGCAAAAAGAAGATTACATCGAATAGATCTCCACAAAAGAGGGGTAGATCTTTGTATTGAGACTCAAAGAGAGAGAAGAAGCCATCTAGCTACTAACTATGGACCCGAAGGTCTGAGGTAAACTACTCACACTTCATCGGAGAGTCTATGATGATGTAGAAGCCCTCCGTGATGACGACCCTCTTTCGGCGGAGCTCCGGAACAGGCCCCAAGATGGGATCTCGTGGATACAGAAAGTTGCGGCGGTGGAGTTAGGTTTTTGGCTCCTATTATGATAGTTTGGGGGTACGTGGATATATATAGGAGGAAGAAGTACGCCGGAGGAGCAACGAGGGGCCCACGAGGCAGGGGGCGCGCCCTAGGGGGGGGCCCACCCTCGTGATCTCCTCTTTTGTTCCTTGGAGCAAGGTCCAAGTCTCCTGGATCACGTTCGGTGAGAAATTCACGTTCCCGAAGATTTTATTCCGGTTGGACTCCGTTTGATATTCCGTTTATCTGAAACACTGAAATAGGCATAAAACAGCAATTCTAGGCTGGGCCTCCGGTTAATAGGTTAGTCCCAAAAATAATATAAAAGTGGAAAATAAAGCCCAATATAGTCCAAAACAGTAGATAATATAGCATGGAGCAATCAAAAATTATAGATACGTTGGAGACCTATCAGGCATCCCCAAGCTTAATTCCTGCTCGTCCTCGAGTAGGTAAATGATAAAAGAGAATTTTTGATGCAGAGTGCTACTTGGCATAATTTCAATGTAAATCTTCTTAATTGTGGTATGAATATTCAGATTAGAAAGATTCAAGACAAAAGTTTATATTGACATAAAAATAATAATACTTCAAGCATACTAATAAAGCAATTATGTCTTCTCAAAATAACATGGCCAAAGAAAGTTATCCCTACAAAATCATATAGTCTGGCTATGCTCCATCTTCACCACACAAAGTATTTAAATCATGCACAACCCCGATGACAAGCCAAGCAATTGTTTCATACTCTAACTTTTTCAAAACTTTTTCAATCTTCACGCAATACATGAGCGTGAGCCATGGATATAGCACTATAGGTGGAATAGAATGGTGGTTGTGGAGAAGACAAAAAGGAGAAGATGGTCTCACATCAACTAGGAATATCAACGGGCTATGGAGATGCCCATCAATAGATATCAATGTGAGTGAGTAGGGATTGCCATGCAACAGATGCACTAGAGCTATAAGTGTATAAAAGCTCAAAAAGAAACTAAGTGAGTGTGCATCCAACTAGCTTGCTCATGAAGACCTAGGGCAATTTTTGAGGAAGCCCATCATTGGAATATACAAGCCAAGTTCTATAATGAAAAATTCCCACTAGTATATGAAAGTGATAACATGAGAGACTCTCTACTATGAAGATCATGGTGCTACTTTGAAGAACAAATGTGGTAAAAGGATAGTAACATTGTCCCTTCTCTCTTTTTCTCTCATTTTTTTGTTTGGGCCTTTTCTCTCTCTTTTTTATGGCCTCTTTTTATTTGGGATTCTTTGGCCTCTTTTTTTTTTATTTATCGTCCGGAGTCTCATCCCGACTTATGGGGGAATCATAGTCTCCATCATTCTTTCCTCACTGGGACAATGCTCTAATAATGATGATCATCACACTTTTATTTTTCTTATAACTCAACAATTACAACTCGATACTTAGAACAAAATATGACTCTATGTGAATGCGTCCGGCAGTGTACCAGGATATGCAATATGACAATGATGGAGTGTGTCATGAACGGAACGGTGGAAAGTTGCATGATAATATATCTCGGAATGGCTATGAAAATGCCATAATAGGTAGGTATGGTGACTGTTTTGAGAAAGGTATAGGGTAGGCGTATGATACCGGCGAAAGGTGCGCGGTATTAGAGAGGCTAGCAAAGGTGGAAGGGTGAGAGTGCGTATAATCCATGGACTCAACATTAGTCATAAAGAACTCATATACTTATTGCAAAATCTAGAAGTTATCAAAGCAAAGTATTACGCGCATGCTCCTAGGGGGATAGATTGGTAGGAAAATACCATCGCTCGTCCCCGACCACCACTCATAAGGAAGACAATCAATAAATAAATCATGCTCCGACTTCATCACATAACGGTTCACCATACGTGCATGCTACGGGAATCACAAACCTTAACACAAGTATTCTTTAAATTCACAACTACTCAACTAGCATGACTTTAATATTATCACCTCCATATCTCAAAACAATTATCATGCTTCAATCTTTTCTTAGTATTCAACACACTCAAAAAAAAGTTTCACAAATCTTGAATACCAAGCATATTATTATTAAGCAAATTATCATTCTATTAAGAGACTCTCAAAATAATTTAAGTGAAGCATGAGAGATCAATAGTTTCTTTAAAACAAATCCACCACCGTGCTCTAAAAGATCTAAGTGAAGCACATAGAGCAAAATTATAACGCTCAAAAGATATAAGTGAAGCACATAGAGCAAAATTATCTAGCTCAAAAGATATAAGTGAAGCACACAGAGTATTCTATCAAATTTTAATTCATGTATGGCTCTCTCAAAAGGTGTTTACAGCAAGGATGATTGTGGCATACTAAGACACAAAGACACAAATAATACAAGACGCTCCAAGCAAAACACATATCATGTTGGTGAATAAAAATATAGTTCCAAGTAAATTACCGATGGAAGTGGACGAAAGAGGGGATGCCTTCCGGGGCATCCCCAAGCTTTGACTTCTTGGTGTCCTTGGATTATCTTGGGGGTGCCATGGGCATCCCCAAGCTTAGGCTCTTGCCACTCCTTGTTCCATGATCCATCAAAAGAATTCACCCAAAACTTGAAAACTTCACAACACAAAACTCAAAATAGAAAACTCGTGAGCTCCGTTAGCGAAAGAAAACAAAAGACCACTTCAAGGCACTGTAATGAACTCATTCTTTATTTATATTGGTGTTAAACCTACTGTATTCCAACTTCTCTATGGATTATAAACTATTTTACTAGCCATAGATTCACCAAAATAAGCAAACAACACACGAAAAACAGAATCTGTCAAAAAAGAACAGTCTGTAGTAATCTGTAGCTAGCGCAAGATCTGGAACCCCAAAAATTCTAAAATAAATTGACGGACGTGAGGAATTTATCTATTAATCATCTGAAAGAATTAACTAAATAGCACTCTTCAAATAAAAATGACAGCAGTTCTCGTGAGCGCTAAAGTTTCTGTTTTTACAGCAAGTTCAACAAGACTTTCCCCAAGTCTTCCCAACGGTTCTACTTGGCACAAACACTAACTAAACACAAAAAAACACAACCAAAATAGAGGCTAAATAATTTATTTATTACTAAACAGGAGCAAAAGGCAAGGAATAAAAATAAAATTGGGTTGCCTCCCAACAAGCGCTATCGTTTAACGCCCCTAGCTAGGCATAAAAGCAAGGATAGATCTAGGTATTGCCATCTTTGGTAGGCAATCCATAAGTGGCTCTCATGATAGTTTCATATGGTAATTTTATTTTCTTTCTTGGAAAGTGTTCCATGCCCTTTTTTAATGGAAATTGAAATCTAATATTCCCTTCCTTCATATCAATAATCACACCAACCGTTCTAAGGAAAGGTCTACCAAGAATAATAGGGCAAGAAGGATTGCAATCTATATCAAGAACAATGAAATCTACAGGCACATAATTCCTATTTGCAACAATAAGAACATCATTAATCCTTCCCATAGGGTTCTTAACAGTGAAATCCGCAAGATGCAAGTTTAGAGAGCAATCATCAAAGTTACGGAAATCTAGTAGATCACACAAAGTCTTGGGAATAGTAGAGACACTAGCACCCAAATCACACAAAGCATAAAACTCATGATCTTTAATTTTAATTTTAATAGTTGGTTCCCACTCATCATAGAGTTTTCTAGGGATAGAAACTTTCAAATCAAGTTTTTCTTCATAAGATTGCATCAAGGCATCAACAATACGTTCGGTGAAGGCTTTATTTTGACTATAAGCATGTGGAGAATTTAGCACGGATTGCAACAAGGAAATACAATCAATTAAAGAGCAACTTTCATAATTAAATTCCTTGAAATCCAATATAGTGGGTTTAGCAACATCTAGATTTTTATTTCTTTCAATCCCACTTTCATCAATTTCATCGTTAAGATCTAAACACTCCGAATTTTTAGAACGCCTTCTAGGTAAAGGAAGATCATATTAAGTTTCATCAAGATTCATATTGCAAAATAAAGATTTAATAGGAGACACATCAATAACTTTTAGATTTTCATCTTGATTTTCATAGGAATTGGAAGAACACGCTTTAATAAAGGCATCTTTGGAAGCACGTATCCTAGTGGTTCTTTCCTTACACTCATCAATTGGAATTCTCATGGCTTTTAGAGACACATTGATATCATGCTTAGGTGGAATAGATCTAAGTTTCAAAGAATCAACATCAAGAGCAATTCTATCAACGTTCCTAGCCAAATCATCAATCTTAAGCAATTTTTCTTCAATCATAGCATTAAAATTCTTTTGAGAAGAAATAAATTCTTTAATATTAGATTCAAAATCAGATGGTATCTTATTATAATTTCCATAAGAGTTATTGTAGGAATTCCCATAATTATTAGAAGGATTACTAGGATATGGCCTAGGATTAAAATTCCCTCTATAAGCGTTGTTACCAAAATTATTCCTACCAACAAAATTCACATCCATAGATTCATTATTATTCTCAATCAAAGTAGACAAAGGCATATCATTAGAATCAGAAGAAACACTCTTAGTAGCAAATAATTTCATAAGTTCATCCATCTTTCCACTCAACACATTAATTTCTTCTATCGCATGCACTTTTTTATTAGAAGATCTTTCAGTATGCCATTGAGAATAATTAACCATAATATTATCTAGGAGTTTAGTAGCATCTCCTAAAGTGATTTCCATAAAAGTGCCTCCCGCGGCCGAATCTAAAAGATTTCTAGAAGCAAAATTCAATCTGGCATAAAAATTTTGTATGATCATCCACACAAACCATGAGTAGGGCAATTACGTATCATTAATTTCATTCTCTCCCAAGCTTGTGCAACATGTTCATGATCAAGTTGTTTAAAGTTCATAATATCGTTTCTAAGAGAGATGATCTTAGCGGGAGGAAAATACTTAGAGATAAAAGCATCTTTGCACTTGTTCCATGAATCAATAATATTCTTAGGCAAAGACGAAAACCAAGCTTTAGCACGATCTCTAAGCGAAAAAGGAAATAGCTTCAATTTAACGACATCATTATTGACATCTTTTTTCTTTTGCATATCACATAAATCAACGAAGCTATTCAGATGAGTAGCGGCATCTTCACTAGGAAGGCCAGTGAATTGATCTTTCATAACAAGATTCAACAAAGCAGTATTAATTTCACAAGATTCAGCATCGGTAAGAGGAGCAATCGGAGTGCTAAGGAAATCATTATTGTTGGTATTAGTGAAGTCACACAATTTAGTAGTATCTTGAACCATCGCGACAAACAAGCAGTCTAACACACGAGTAAACAAAAAGCAAACGGGCAAAAAGAGGCAAATAGAGAGGGAGGATAGGGAGAGAGAGGACAAATAAAACGGCAAGGGTGAATTGGGGGGAGAGGAAAACGAGAGGCAAATGGCAAATAATGTAATGCGAGAGATAAGGATTGTGATGGGTACTTGGTATGTTGACTTTTTGCGTAGATTCCCTGGCAACGGCGCTAGAAATCCTTCTTGCTACGTCTTGAGCTTGCGTTGGTTTTCCCCAAAGAGGAAGGGATGATGCAGCTGAGTAGCATAAGTATTTCCCTCAGTTTTTGAGAACCAAGGTATCAATACAGTAGGAGCCCACGCTTAAGTCCCTCGTACCTGCACAAAGCGATAGCCAACGCGATTAGGGGTTGTCAAGCCCTTCACAGTCACTTACGAGAGTGAGATCTGATAGATATAATATTTTTGGTATTTTTGATATAAAGATGCAAAGTAAAAAGTAAAAGAAAAGTAAAAAAGCAAAGCACGATTAAAGTAATGAAGATTGATATGATGAGAATAGACCCGGGGGGCATAGGTTTCACTAGTGGCTTCTCTCAAGAGCATAAGTATTCTACGGTGGGTGAACAAATTACTGTTGAGCAATTGACAAAATTGAGCATAGTTATGAGAATATCTAGGCATGATCATGTATATAGGCAACACATCCGTGACAAGTAGATCGAAACGATTCTGCATCTACTACTATTACTCCATTCATCGACCGCTATCCATCATGCATCTAGAGTATTAAGTTAAAAACAAAGTAACGCCTTAAGCAAGATGACATGATGTAGAGAGATAAATTCATGCAATATGAAATAAACCCCATCTTGTTATCCTCGATGGCAACGATACAATACGTGCCTTGCTGCCCCTTCTGTCACTGGGTAAGGACACCGCAAGATCGAACCCAAAGCTAAGCACTTCTCCCATGGCAAGAACTACCAATCTAGTTGGCCAAACCAAACGGATAATTCGAAGAGACTTGCAAAGATAACCAATCATACATAAAAGAATTCAGAGAAGATTCAAATATTATTCATAGATAGACTTGATCATAAACCTACAATTCATCGATCTCAACAAACACACCGCAAAAAGAAGATTACATCGAATAGATCTCCACAAGAGAGGGGGAGAACTTTGTATTGAGATTCAAAAAGAGAGAAGAAGCCATCTAGCTACTAACTATGGACCCGAAGGTCTGAGGTAAACTACTCACACTTCATCGGAGAGGCTATGATGATGTAGAAGCCCTCAGTGATGACGGCCCTCCTCCGGTGGAGCTCCGGAACAGGCCCCAAGATGGTATCTTGTGGATACAGAAAGTTGCGACGGTGGAATTAGTTTTTTGGCTCCTGTTCTGATAGTTTGGGGGTACGTGGATATATATAGGAGGAAGAAGTACGTCGGAGGAGCAACGAGGGGCCCACGAGGCAGGGGGGCGCGCCCTACGGGGGGGGGGGGGCGCCCCCACCCTCGTGACCGCCTCTTTTGTTCCTTGGAGCAGGGTCCAAGTCTCCTGGATCACGTTCGGTGAGAAAATCACGTCCTGAAGATTTTATTCCGTTTGATATTCCGTTTATCTGAAACACTGAAATAGGCAAAAAACAGCAATTCTATGCAGGGCCTCCGGTTAATAGGTTAGTCTCAAAAATAATATAAAAGTGGAAAATAAAGCCCAATATAGTCCAAAACAGTAGATAATATAGCATGGAGCAATAAAAAAATTATAGATACATTGGAGACGTATCAGGGGGAGACCGGCCGACCCTAGTAGGGCGTGCCAGGAGGGTTCCTACTCCCACCGGGAGTAGGATTCCCCCCATTTCCTAGTTGGACTAGGAGAGAAGGAAGGGGGAGAGAGGGAGGACGGAAAGGGGTCCGCCCCTTCCTAGTCCAATTCAGACCAGAGGGAGAGGGGGCGCGCGGCCTGCCCTGGTCTCCTCTCTCTCTGTGACGCCCCCGATTTGACCGTACACTAATCATACACGCAAACGTGTACGATCAAGATCAGGGACTCACAGGAAGATATCACAACACAACTCTACAAATAAAATAAGTCATACAAGCATCATATTACAAGTCAGGGGCCTCGAGGGCTCGAATACAAGAGCTCGATCATAGACGAGTCAGCGGAAGCAATAATATCTGAGTACAGACATAAGTTAAACAAGTTTGCCTTAAGAAGGTTAGCACAAACTGGGATACAGATCGAAAGAGGCGCATGCCTCCTGCCTGGCATCCTCCTAGACTACTCCTAATCGTCGTCAGCTGCCTGCACGTAGTAGTAGGCACCTCCAGAGTAGTAGGAGTCGCCATCGACGATGGCGTCTGGCTCCTGGACTCCATCGTCTGGTCGCAACAATCAGGTATAGAAAGGGGGAAAAGGAGGAACAAGCAACCGTGAGTACTCATCCAAAGTACTCGCAAGCAAGGAGCTACACTACATATGCAATGTATTGGTATCAAATGAAAAAAGGGGTAACATATGTGGACTGAACTACAGAATGCCGGAATAAGAGGGGGATAGCTAGTCCTATCGAAGACTACGCTTCTGGCAACCTCCATCTTGCAGCATGTAGAAGAGAGTAGATGGTAAGTTCACCAATGTATCATCGCATAGCATATTCCTACTCGGTGATCCTCCCCTCGTCGCCCTGTGAGAGAGCGATCACCGATTATGTCTGGCACTTGGAAGGGTGTGTTTTATTAAGTATCCAGTTCTAGTTGTCAAAAGGTCAAGGTACAACTCCTGGTCGTCCTTTTACCGAGGGACACGGCTATTCGAATAGAACAACTTCCCTGCAGGGGTGCACCACATTTCCCAACACGCTCGATCCCCTTTGTCCGGACACACTTTCCTGGGTAATGCCCGGCCTCGGAAGATCAACACGTTGTAGCCCTACCTAGGCACAACAGAGAGGTCAGCACGCCGGTCTAAATCCTATGGCACAAGGGTCTGGGCCCATCGCCCATTGCACACCTGCACGTTGCGTACGCGGCCGGTGAGCAGACCTAGCAACCTCCATTACAAAGGAAGTTATGTTACGCGGTCCAACCCGGCGCGCGCCGCTCAGTCGCTAACGTCACGAAGGCTTCGGCTGATACCACGACGTCGAGTGCCCATAACTGTTCCCGCGTAGTTGGTTAGTGCGTGTAGGCCAATAGCCAGACTCAGATCAAATACCCAGATCTCGTTAAGCGTGTTATTTTGAAGTAACCGCGAACGCCGACCAGGGCCAGGCCCACCTCTCTCGTAGGTGGTCTCAACCTGCCCGTCGCTTCGCCACAAAGATCCACACAGAGGGTCGTCGGGACAAAGGTCCTTTCAGCCCCCAATCCGTGAATCACTTGCGGGTACTCTACGAGCCGACCCGACTTTAGTCACCACATGTATCATGTGTAAAGTATATAGTATATACCGTGATCACCTCCCGAGTGATCACGGCCCGATAGTATAGCATGGCAGACGGACAAGAATGTAGGGCCACTGATGATAAACTAGCATCCTATACTAAGCATTAGGATTGCAGGTAAAGGTAACAACAGTAGTAGCAAGGACAGGCTATGCATCAGGATAGGATTAACGGAAAGCAGTAACATGCTACACTACTCTAATGCAAGAAGTAGAGAGAAGAGTAGGCGATATCTGGTGATCAAAGGGGGGGGCTTGCCTGGTTGCTCTGGCAAGAAAGAGGGGTCGTCAACACCGTAGTCGAACTGGGTACAGCGGGTCGGTCTCGGAGTCTAGCGGAAGAAGTAACGAGGGGAAGAAACAATAAATATAATGCAAACAAAAGCATGACGATGCATGACATGACAAAGTGTGATGCTAGGTGTGACCTAACGCGGTATGAGGTGGTACCGGTGAAGGGGGGGGGACATCCAGGAAAATATCCCCGGTGTTTCGTGTTTTCGAACAGATGAACCGGAGGGGAAAAGTTGCGTGTTCTCTGTGCTAGGGATGCGTGGCGGATGAACGGGCTGCGTATCCGGATTCGTCTCGTCGTTCTGAGCAACTTTCATATATAAAACTTTTTCATCCAAGTTACGAATTATTTTATATGATTTTCCAAAGTTTTAAAGATTTTCAGAAATTTTCAAGAATTAATAATAATCCGAGTTGACCAAGTCAACATGACTGGTCAAATGGGGAGGGTGTGGCCCACATGGCATAGGCAGCAAAGAAACTATTCTTGTTAATTAGATTAATTAGCCTAGGGGCCACTTGCCATTTGCTAATGGGCTAAATTAGTACAAAACTAATACTACCTAGCCTAATTAAACAAGGGTCGGCCATTACTGGACACAACCCAGCCGGCCACACACACACGGCCATGCACAGGGCGTTGGCACCCATGCCAAGAGCAGTAGCAACAAATGGCAGCAGCAGCTAGTAGCAATAGAGCAGCGCGCTGCTAGCAGGAGAGAAAAGCAGTAGCGGCAAGCAAGAGGAGCGCATGAGCAGCAGTAGCAAAGCAGCGGCAGTAGCGCATGAGCAGTCGTAGTGTAGGCCGCCGTGCACGGCAGCAGCAAGGCGCCAACACAAGCAAGCAGCGCATTAGCAGGTACACGGACCTGGGCGCACGCGCACACGCAGGCCACGAGCAGGGGGTGCACCCGGGACGCGGCCATGGCGCGGGACGCGGTAAGCACAACGCCAGCAGGCAGCAGGGCGCGTACAATACGGGTGCGGCCATGGATGAGCACAAGGTGACGGCTACGGCTGCGGATCGAAAGGGGAAAGTAGGGGAATCGGAGGAGGGGCTCACCACGGAGCTCGTGGACGTGGTCAGGAGGTCGGGGGCGTCCTGGAGCAGCGGCAACCGGCGACGTACGTCGGCGACCGTGGGCGAAGATGAGGACCATGGCGAGGCTGTGGGACGTTCCGGCTCGATTCAGGGCTTGGGGAAGACGAAGCCGAGGGTGTCAGTCCTCCTGGACGGATCCTCAGTCACCGGGGAGCTCGATGGCCACGGGATCGACGATGGCCATGGAGACTACGCTCGGTTCGAACATTCAGATCGAGAGAGAAAATGAGCGGGGAAGAGGAACGAGGGTTAGGGTTCCGCAGGGTGTGGGGATGCTCTTAACCTCTCAGAGGGCCGGGGGATGGCCGCCGCGTGTCCGAGGCGCGGCCATGGTGGGTGGATTGGCGCCACGATCCCCTGCCTCCCTGTAGCGAGGTGGAAGACAGGGGAGGTGCGGCTGGGCTAGGCCTCTGTGCACCTAAGGCCCAGTCGCACCATAGCTTTAGGCCTTTTCTTCCTTCTCCTTTTATTTTCAGTTTTATTTGTTTCTTTACTACTTGCTTTTAATTGGAGCAACAAATGACTTATTTTTAAAATGTGTGGCTAGTCTCAAAATTTAGCATGCAATATACCTCATTGCCACAAAAAGTTGGGAGTGATTTGAAGTTGTCTGAATTTTTTTAAACCAAAAGGATTGAATATGCTGTTTTGGGTACTGTTTTGGATGCTAGGGTCAATATGGGCATTTTATTTATGTTGTTTTCCTAATCATAAATGACTATGGAATATTTGAAAGAATATAAACTATTTAGTTTTGTAGTTTGAAGAAGTAATTTATTTTACTTAAATTTAAATTTGAATTTGAACTTGGTTTGAATTAACATGAGCTTATCAACAGTAACCATGATGATGTGGCATCATTAGTAGAGGGTTACTATAGCATAATTATCCGGACATCACAATTCTCCTCCACTACAAGAAATCTCGTCCCGAGATTTAGGAAGGGGGAGTAAGGGGAATGTTCTTGTTACGAAATTCTAGCGAGTGTTCTCGGTCTTGGTTGCTCTTCTTGAAGAGGTCGATACATTACATTGATGTCTTCATTTCTCTGCTTCGGGCCATCATGATGAAGTCGTCGTCCTTTCTTCAAGAACTCCATCGTACTTATGAATAGGTAAGGGGCATCTCGGCAACGACAGAATGTTATAAGGGTAATAACCTGGGGTTAACCCATGAATGAGCATAAGAGTACCTCTCGAGTTGGAACCTAGGAGATACATCGAGAGAGATATAAGTAGGCATGAGAATTCTTCAAGTGGGTAGGTAAACATTCGATGCCTGAAACGGAGTGTGAAAGGGGTCTAGAGCAACATGAATATAATTGCACCAGATATCAAATTAGATCTGTAGGAAGGTGGCTCGTGAATTACCTACGAGGTCAAGCGTGGGGAATAACACTAGGGACGGGGTGTACATGAGAGTCAGGTTTCGATCCTGGGACCTGTAGGTTATGGGCCCACCATGTGGGTTAAAAGTAGGAGGGCGCTTACATCTTGCACGGTCATGATAGCAAGGCATGTTAGAGGATAGCTTGTCAGTTATGTCAGCAACAACGTCGGTACCAAGGGCGGGGGACGAATAGAACCATTTTCTTGCTCGTTGAAATGAGGCGGACCAATAGGCAAAGTTCTCGTCCATCGGTGGCTACCGGAATGTCATCAACAATAGTAACAGGGTCTTACTGACCAAGTTGTACTCTTAGGTGTTTACCTAAGTAGGGAATTATCTCTGCTTGGATAACTTAGATTATAGGAAAAATTAAACAAAACAATGAAAAGGAAAAATATGATTAGTATATTAATCAGACCAACGGAAAAGGAAAAAGTGTTTGTATCTGAGTATCAAGAGTATATCTTTCCCAAGGAAAGAAAGAGCATGATTTACATGATAGGGCTCCAAATATGAAACCATGTAGACAAAGGGGCAAAGAATTTATGAGGTTTACCCATACCATGGTGTCTGGATAGTTGATCAAGAAACATTTAGTATTGAGCTTCCAATGTTCTTGTGGATATTCAGAGTACCAGAGTCATGTTTTGCAATAACATTGACAAGGACATCAGGTAAAGGTCGGACTTCGGAAACACAAAAGGATCCATCGAAAACAACTTATATAATAAGTCTTACAATTTTCTCATGGAAGAACAGCTAACCTTGCGAAAAAGGAAACTATAACAATAGGTCCTCCAGCCAGGTGTGCTAGGCATGACATCACCTTATCGGGTCAAAGACTATTGTTATAACTCTTGGGAATATGTTCCAACCATCATATTTGACTGAGATTCAAATCTGTTAGGTGTCAGGATACCTCAGACTCAGGATGCCTGAGAAGAAAAAGGTGCGACACAAATTGACGAGATGACACTGTGATATTCTCAGGAAATGAACTATGGAAGCAAGTTCCAAATCATGAGTTCATCAATAACCCAAGGAGAGGATGAGGGGGTGGCTGATGAACTCAGCGACAATGAATCGAGATTCCCAAAAGATGGATCCCCACCAGTATTCGAACAAGGAGATAACATTTGTCAGATCAAAAGATATAATGAGGTATGCTCGAGGAAAACATACATAGTTAATCATTGATTGAAAGGTGCACCCGACATATGGGCTTAGGTAGCATGATCAATGTTAGAATGGTGATACGACAACCAATGGTCTAAGAATGACACATCGACCATTAACTTCAAAGCAATAGGGTTGCTAAAAGTTTTGAAGTCGCACATCATAGTTCAATTGTCGGTTTTCCGGTTAGGAACAACACGGGGACCAAGGAATGAACGGATATGGCAAGAAGTATCACCTGTATCAAGATCTCTTAAGAGGTGGTGAAATTCTCACGACTTTTTTGACATAAAAGATGGTAATACTTCCAAGGTAAAAAAGAACAACTGCTGGGTAGCAAGGATCTCAAGGTATAACACAAAACACGAACAAGTTTGTGTTGAACGGAAGGCAATCGCGTGGTCGATGATAACACAAATCATCGAGGGCAAGGATGGTATTTCTCATCATGAATTCAGTTGATATCCTTGAGGAGCTCGGAATGTTGATGATGATCATGACACATTTGCCGAGAGGTTCCATGAAGATATAATCGCTCATCGACGACATCAAGCAAAAAGGAAGGATGGAGCGAAAAGCTATTGAAACCACGGATACGACACAAACTCGGAATCAAGCTTGTTGTTCAAGGCAAAATGATACGACGAGGAAAGTCGACGTAAGCTTAGCTCATCGTCGATAATTGTGCTCTAGAAAGAAGGACCAAGTAGCACAATTAAAATTTAGCACGACAATGATATAGCCAATCGGGCTAGGAATGACTTGAAGGATTATTAAACTCGTAAGCAACGAAAATTACTTAGAGTTATTGAATCAAAGTACAGACTCGATTCACTTATCAGTGTTCTTGAGTGGCTAATAACTCAGAACCTGGGGGAAATCTGAGATAGGTGAGAAGCAATAATAGATGAAGACTCGCAGGAAGCAACACAGTTCTCGAGATACCAGAGGTTAATACTCGAGGAAGATCAAAATAGAGGTTGCGCAGATGTATCAATCATCAAAAGACAAGTGCTTTAACTTGTTTGAGAAATGGAATCAAGGAGAAAATGTGGTCGAGACCATGATTGTAAAGGATCAATGCATAGATACCAGATGATATCATATCAAGGAAATAGTTATTATTACAAGAAGTTTCTATGATAGGATATACATCGTGTCCATGGGCATGAACACAAAGTTCAAGGTCGACTCCCACTTCTTCAAATAACCTTCCATTCGCTTCTCGCCTTTTGAAAATGACATTAGTTGTTGAAAGTTTTACCTGGTGCAATACCAGATAAGTATGACCCGTGAAATCTTTCAGGTTCACATAGAGTAAGGAAGGCATAGGTTTAACCCATCGGGGCATCTTATGAACACATACCACGAACTTCAGGAGCGAATAACTCAAGCTCGGGAGCAGAGCATGGTTGACAAAAGCAGGGGATACAATTTGCCAAAGGCATTATGTGTCCTATGAAAGGCTCACAAGGTTAATGAATATGAAGGACGCTGTCGGATAAAATCCAACAAAGGATCTGGTGGTCCACAAGGGATCTGATGTGAGCATCGGTACTCAACCAGAGGAAGAAGGAATGCAAGGAGATCAGTTTACAAAAACAACTGACTAACTCAAAGTTCAAATGCAAAGGAATTATCAATTCCAAGACAAGGGGTCAGAAGCAATTCTCTGATTAGGGATGGATAAGTTGAATATCCTTAGGGGTACAATCGATGGCAACATTTGATTGGTCGAGATCCAGCTCATGTATAAAATGACGTCTGAGTCGGAAGGATGAATGCTAGGATCTAGTTGAGGATTGTGAGCATTCACACTTAATGAATCAATGGGCTCAAAATGATAGTGGAAAAAGATGCCAATAAGATTACTATACTTATGGGATTAACCATAATGCAAGCAAGCAAGAATTACAAGAGCAATAAGCTGCTAAGGATTTTCGGAAGATCGAATATTATTTCGAAGACCCTTCTGAAACACATGAACAACTGGGGATGAGCGATACTCGGTAAGTGAGAGGAATTATCTGTAGGGGTATTCATGTGGCAAGAACTGCAAGGCGGTAGGCACAAATTATTCTCGGAACAATAGTGAAAATTCTAGGGTATCTTGTAATAGCAAGATCAATGGGGAATGATTGTATGAATGGCAAGTGCATGTGGTTATCCATAGGGGTTTATCGATGGAAGGGAATTGCAATAGTGATGGCACAAGTTCTCGGGATAACATCGGCGAGTATCTTCGGAATCCTTCGGCGCACCAAGCAATCATCTGGAGTGAGGGGCTCTCCGGGAGAAACTATTTTCAAGAACCTAAAGTTAATTTTTTTTGCAAAATCATTTAACCCGAATAGAAGAGAGATCAGAATCCCAGAGTATAGACGAGGAATAAAGGATCCTAATACCACCCAATGGCGACGTGGGCCCATGGGCCGCACAGCCAAGTTAGTAAAACAATTTTCATCGACTAGACTCAACTTCGGCCAAGGAGTATGGAAGGGGGATTCCTATAGGCAGTCAGCTCTGATACCAACTTGTGACACCCCCGATTCGACCGTACACTAATCATACATGCAAACGTGTACGATCAAGATCAGGGACTCACAGGAAGATATCACAACACAACTCTACAAATAAAATAAGTCATACAAGCATCATATTACAAGCCAGGGGCCTCGAGGGCTCGAATACAAGAGCTCGATCATAGAGAAGTCAGCGGAAGCAACAATATCTGAGTACAGACATAAGTTAAACAAGTTTGCCTTAAGAAGGCTAGCATAAACTGGGATACAGATCGAAAGAGGCGCAGACCTCCTGCCTGGGATCCTCCTAGACTACTCCTGATCATCGTCAGCGGCCTGCACGTAGTAGTAGGCACCTCCAGAGTAGTTGGAGTCGTCATCGACGGTGGCGTCTGGCTCCTGGACTCCATCGTCTGGTCGCAACAATCGGGTATAAAAAGGGGGAAAAGGGGGAACAAAGCAACCGTGAGTACTCATCCAAAGTACTCGCAAGCAAGGAGCTACACTACATATGCATTGTATTGGTATCAAATGGAAAAGGGGTAACATATGTGGACTGAACTGCAGAATGCCGGAATAAGAGGGGGATAGCTAGTCCTATCGAAGACTACGCTTCTAGCAACCTCCATCTTGCAGCATGTAGAAGAGAGTAGATGTTAAGTTCACCAATGTATCATCGCATAGCATATTTCAACCTAGTGATCCTCCCCTCGTTGCCCCGTGAGAGAGTGATCACCGGTTGTGTCTGGCACTTGGAAGGGTGTGTTTTATTAAGTATCCGGTTCTAGTTGTCATAAGGTCAAGGTACAACTCCGGGTCGTCCTTTTACCGAGGGACACAACTATTCGAATGGATCAACTTCCCTGCAGGGGTGCACCACATTTCCCAACACGCTCGATCCCCTTTGTCCGGACACACTTTCCTGGGTCATGCCCGGCCTCGAAAGATCAACACGTCGCAGCCCTACCTAGGCAGAACAGAGAGGTCAGCATGCCGGTCTAAATCCTATGGCGCAGGGGTCTGGCCCATCGCCCATTGCACACCTGCATGTTGCGTACGCGGCCGGTGAGCAGACCTAGCAACCTCCATTACAAAGGAAGTTACGTTACGTGGTCCAACCCGGCGCGCACCACTCAGTCGCTGACGTCACAAAGGCTTCGGCTGATACCACGACGTCGAGTGCCCATAACTATTCCCGCGTAGTTGGTTAGTGCGTATAGGCCAGTGGTCAGACTCAGATCAAATACCAAGATCGCGTTAAGCGTGTTATTTTGAAATAACCGCGGACGCCGACTAGGGCCAGGCCCACCTCTCTCCTAGGTGGTCTCAACCTGCCCTGTCGCTTCGCCACAAAGATCCACACAGAGGGCCGTCGGGACAAAGGTCCTTTCAACCCCCAATCCATGAATCACTCGCGGGTACTCTACGAGCCGACCCGACTTTAGTCACCACATGTATCATGTATAAAATATATAGTATATACCCGTGATCACCTCCCGAGTGATCACAGCCCGATAATATAGCATGGCAGACGGACAAGAATGTAGGGCCACTGATGATAAACTAGCATCCTATACTAAGCATTAGGATTGCAGGTAAAGGTAACAACAGTAGTAGTAAGGACAGGCTATGCATCAAGATAGGACTAATGGAAAACAGTAACATGCTACACTACTCTAATGCAAGAAGTAGAGAGAAGAGTAGGCGATATCTGGTGATCAAAGGGGGGGGGGCTTGCCTGGTTGCTGTGGCAAGAAAGAGGGGTCGTCAACACCGTAGTCGAACTGGGGTCACCAGCAGTCTCGGGGTCTACCGGTAAGAAGTAACGGAAGGGGAACAAAATAAATAATAGAGCAATCAAAGTAAAACAAAGCATAACATGGCAATACGCGGCGCTAGGGGTGACCTAACGCGGTATGAGGTGATACCGGTGAAGGGGGAAAACAACTGGGAAAATATCCCCGGTGTTTTGCGTTTTCAGACAGATGAACCGGAGGGGGAAAGTTGCGTGTTCTCTGTGCTAGGGATGCTTTGCGGACGAATGGGTCACGTATCCGGATTCGTCTCGTCGTTTTGAGCAACTTTCATATATAAAACTTTTTCATCCGAGTTACGAATTATTTTATATGATTTTCCAAAGTTTTAAAGATTTTCAGAAATTTTCAAGAATTAATAATAATTCGAGTTGACCAAGTCAACATGACTGGTCAAATGGGGAGGGTGTGGCCCACATGGCATAGGCAGCAAAGAAACTATTCTTGTTAATTAGATTAATTAGCCTAGGGCCCACTTGCCATTTGCTAATGGGCTAAATTAGTACAAAACTAATACTACCTAACCTAATTAAACAAGGGTCGGCCATTACTGGACACAACCCAGCCGGCCACACACACACGGCCATGTATAGGGCGTTGGCACCCATGGCCAAGAGCAGTAGCAACAAATGGCAGCAGCAGCTAGTAGCAGTAGAGCAGCGCGCTGCTAGCAGGAGAGAAAAGCAGTAGCGGCAAGCAAGAGGAGCGCATGAGCAGCAGTAGCAAAGCAGCGGCAGCGGGCGGCAGTAGCGCATGAGTAGGCCGCCGCGCGCGGCAGCAGCAAGGCGCCAACACAAGCAAGCAACGCATTAGCAGGTACACGGACCTGGGCGCACGCGCACGCGCAGGCCGCGGGCAGGGGGTGCACCCGGGACGCGGCCATGGCGCTGGACGCGGTAAGCACAACGCCAGCATGCAGTAGGGCGCGTACAATACAGGTGCGGCCATGGACGAGCACAAGGTGACGGCTACGGCTACGGATCGAAAGGGGAAAGTAGGGGAATCGGAGGAGGGGCTCACCACGGAGCTCGTGGACGTGGTCAGGAGGTCGGGGGCGGCCTGGAGCAGCGGCAACCGGCGACGTACGTCGGCGACCGTGGGCGAAGATGAGGACCATGGCGAGGCTGTGGGACGTTCCGGCTCGATTCAGGGCTTGGGGAAGACGAAGCCGAGGGTGGCAGTCCTCCTGGACGGATCCTCAGTCACCGGGGAGCTCGATGGCCACGGGATCGACGATGGCCATGGAGACTACGCTCGGTTCGAACATTCAGATGGAGAGAGAAAATGAGCGGGGAAGAGGAACGAGGGTTGGGGTTCCGCGGGGTGTGGGGATGCTCTTAACCTCTCAGAGGGCCGGGGGATGGCCGCCGCGTGTCCGAGGCGCGGCCATGGTGGGTGGATTGGCGCCACGATCCCGTGCCTCCCTGTAGCGAGGTGGAAGACAGGGGAGGTGCGGCTGGGCTAGGCCTCTGTGCACCTAAGGCCGAGTCGCACCACAGCTTTAGGCCTTTTCTTCCTTCTCCTTTCATTTTCAGTTTTATTTGTTTCTTTACTACTTGCTTTTAATTGGAGCAACAAATGACTTATTTTTAAAATGTGTGGATAGTCTCAAAATTTATTATGCAATATACCTCACTTCCACAAAAAGTTTGGGAGTGATTTGAAGTTGTCTGATTTTTTTTTAAAACCAAAAGGATTAAATATGTTGTTTTGGGTACTGTTTTGGATGCTAGGGTCAATATGGGCATTTTAGTTATGTTGTTTTCCTAATCACAAATGACTATGGAATATTTGCAAGAATATGAACTATTTAGTTTTGTAGTTTGAAGAAGTAATTTATTTTACTTAAATTTAAATTTGAATTTGAACTTGGTTTGAATCAACGCGAGCTTATCAACAGTAACCATGATGATGTGGCATCATTAGTAGAGGGTTACTATAGCATAATTATCCGGACGTCACACTCTCTCTCCACTAAGGCCCAATAAGTCCCATACCTTTACCGGGGGGTTCCGGTAACCTCCCAGTACTCCGGTAAAATCCTGATTTCACCCGGAACTATTTCGATGTCCAAATATAGGCTTCCAATATATTGATCTTTATGTCTCGACTATTTCGAGACTCCTCTTCATGTCCGTGATCATATCCAGGACTCCGAACTACCTTCGGTACATCAAAACATATAAACTCATATTACCGATCGTCACCGAACTTTAAGCGTGCGGACCCTACGGGTTCAAGAACTATGTAGACATGACCGAGACTCATTTGCAGTCAATAACCAATAGCGGAACCTGGATGCTCATATTGGTTCCTACATATTCTACGAAGATCTTTATCGGTCAAACCGCATAACAACATACGTTGTTCCCTTTATCATCGGTATGTTACTTGCCCGAGATTCTATCGTCGGTATCCTTATACCTAGTTCAATCTCGTTACCGGCAAGTCTCTTCACTCGTTCCGTAATGCATCCCGCAACTAACTCATTAGTCACAATGCTTGCAAGGTTTATAGTGATGTACATTACCGAGAGGGCCTAGAGATACCTCTCCGACAATCAGAGTGACAAATCCTAATCTCGATCTATGCCAACTCAACAAGTACCATCGAAGACACCTGCAGAGCACCTTTATAATCACCCAGTTACGTTGTGACGTTTGGTAGCACACAAAGTGTTTCTCTGGTACTCGGGAGTTGCATAATCTCATAGTCATAGGAACATGTATAAGTCATGAAGAAAGCAATAGAAACAAATTAAATGATCATTGTGCTAAGATAATGGATGGGTCAAGTCAATCACATCATTCTCTATTGATGTGACCCCATTAATCAAATGACAACTCATGTCTATGGTTAGGAAACATAACCATCACTCGTTCAATGAGCTAGTCAAGTAGAGGCAAACTAGTGACACTCTGTTTGTCTATGTACCCACACATGTACTAAGTTTCTGGTTAACACAATTCTATCATGAATAATAAACATTTATCATGATATAAGGAAATATAAATAACAACTTTATTATTGCCTCTAGGGCATATTTCCTTCAGTCTCCCACTTGCACTAGTCAATAATCTAGATTATACATTAATGATTCTAACACCCATGGAGTCTTGGTGCTGATCATGTTTTGCTCGTGACAGAGGTTTAGTCAACGGGTCTGCAACATTCAGATCCGTATGTATTTTGCAAATCTCTATGTCTCCCTCCTTGACTTGATCGCGGATGGAATTGAAGCGTCTTTTGATGTGCTTGGTTCTTTTGTGAAATCTAGATTCCTTTGCCAAGGCAATTGCACCAGTATTATCACAAAAGATTTTCATTAGACCCGATGCACTAGGTATGACACCTAGACCAGATATGAACTCCTTCATCCAGACTCCTTCATTTGTTGCTTCCGAAGCAGCTATGTACTCCGCTTCACACGTAGACCCCGCCACGACACTGATAACCCACAAGTATAGGGGATCACAACAATTTTCGAGGGTAAAGTATTCAACCCAAATTTATTGATTCGACACAAGGGGAGCCAAAGAATACTCTCAAGTATTAGCAGCTGAGTTGTCAATTCAACCACACCTGGAAACTTAATATCCATAGCAAAGTGTTTAGTAGCAAAGTAATATGATAGTAATGG
Organism: Triticum aestivum; assembly: GCF_018294505.1. Classification (NCBI taxonomy): domain Eukaryota; kingdom Viridiplantae; phylum Streptophyta; class Magnoliopsida; order Poales; family Poaceae; genus Triticum; species Triticum aestivum. Next base: position 77,957,838 of record NC_057797.1, read on the forward strand.
TAACGGAAGCAAAAGGTAACAGTAGTAAAAGTAACGTTTTTGGTATTTTGTAGTGATGATAGCAATAGCAACGGGAAAGTAAATAAGCGGAGAACAATATATGGAAAGCTCGTAGGCAATGGATCAGTGATGGAGAATTATGCCGGATGCGGTTCATCATGTAACAGTCATAACCTAGGGTGACACAGAACTAGCTCCAGTTCATTGATATAATGTAGGCATGCATTCAGAATATAGTCATACGTGCTTATGGAAAAGAACTTGCATGACATATTTTGTCCTACCCTCCCGTGGCAGCGGGGTCCTTACGGAAACTAAGGGATATTAAGGCCTCCTTTTAATAGAGAACCGGAACAAAGCATTAACACATAGTGAATACATGAACTCCTCAAACTACGGTCATCACCGGTAAGTATCCCGATTATTGTCACTTCGGGGTTAACGGATCATAACACATAATAGGTGACTATAGACTTGCAAGATAGGATCAAGAACACTCATATATTGATGAAAACATAATAGGTTCAGATCTGAAATCATGGCACTCGGGCCCTAGTGACAAGCATTAAGCATAGCAAAGTCATAGCAACATCAATCTCAGAACATAGTGGATACTAGGGATCAAACCCTAACAAAACTAACTCGATTACATGATAGATCCCATCCAACCCATCACCGTCCAGCAAGCCTACGATGGAATTACTCACGCACGGCGGTGAGCATCATGAAATTGGTGATGGAGGATGGTTGATGATGACGATGGCGACGGATTCCCCTCTCCGGAGCCCCGAACGGACTCCAGATCAGCCCTCCCGAGAGGTTTTAGGGCTTGGCGGCGGCTCCGTATCGTAAAACGCGATGATTTCTTCTCTCTGATTTTTTTCTCCCCGAAACACAATATATGGAGTTGGAGTTGGAGTCGGAGAGGCAACAGGGGGCCCACGAGGTAGGGGGCGCCCTAGGGGGCAGGCGCCCCCACCCTCGTGGAGAGGTGGTGGGCCCCCTGGCCTTCATCTTTTGCAGGTATTTTTCTTATTTTCTGAAAAGTGGCTCCGTGAAGTTTCAGGTCATTCCGAGAACGTTTGCTTCCTGCACATAAATAACACCATGGTAATTCTGCTGAAAACAGCGTCAGTCCGGGTTAGTTCCATTCAAATCATGCAAGTTAGAGTCCAAAACAAGGGCAAAAGTGTTTGGAAAAGTAGATACGTTGGAGACGTATCAACTCCCCCAAGCTTAAACCTTTGCTTGTCCTCAAGCAATTCAGTTGACAAACTGAAAGTGATAAAGAAAAACTTTTACAAACTCTGTTTGCTCTTGTTGTTGTAAATATGTAAAGCCAGCATTCAAGTTTTCAGCAAAGATTATAACTAACCACATTCACAATAACGCATAGGTCTCAAGTTTACTCATATCAATAGCATAATCAACTAGCGAGCCATAATAATAAATCTCGGATGACAACACTTTCTCAAAACAATCATAATATGATATAACAAGATGGTATCTCGCTAGCCCTTTCTGAGACCGCAAAACATAAATGCAGAGCACCTTTAAAGACCAAGGACTGACTAGACATTGTAATTCATGGTAAAAGAGATCCAGTCAAGTCATACTCAATGTAAACTAACAGTAATGAATGCAAATGACAGCGGTGCTCTCCAACTGGTGCTTTTTAATAAGAGGATGATGACTCAGCATAAAAGTAAATAGATAGGCCCTTCGCAGAGGGAAGCAGGGATTTGTAGAGGTGCCAGAGCTCGGTTTTGAAACAGAGGTGAATAATATTTTGAGCGGTATACTTTCATTGTCAACATAACAACCAAGAGATGGCGATATCTTCCATGCTACACACATTATAGGCGGTTCCCAAACAGAATGGTAAAGTTTATACTCCCCCTTCCACCAACAAGCATCAATCCATGGCTTGCTCGAAACAACGAGTGCCTCCAACTAACAAGAGTCCCAGGGGGAGTTTTGTTTGCAATTATTTTGATTTAGTTTGCATAAAGCATGGGACTGGGCATCCCGGTGACCAGCCATTTATCTCGTGAGTGAGGAGCGGAGTCCACTCCTCTTGAGAATAACCCGCCTAACATGGAAGATACAGACAACCCTAGTTGATACATGAGCTATTCGAGCATACAAAACAGGATATTTATTTGAAGGTTTAGAGTTTGGCACATACAAATTTACTTGGAACGGCAGGTAGATACCGTATATAGGTAGGTATAGTGGACTCATGTGGAATAACTTTGGGGTTTAAGGGATTGGATGCACAAGCAGTATTCCCGCTTAGTACAGGTGAAGGCTAGCAAAAGACTGGGAAGCGACCAGCTAGAGAGCGACAACAGTCATGAACATGCATTAAAATTAATCAACACCGAATGCAAGCATGAGTAGGATATAATCCACCATGAACATAAATATCGTGAAGGCTATGTTGATTTTGTTTCAACTACATGCGTGAACATGCGCCAAGTCAAGTCACTTAAATCATTCAGAGGAGGATACCACCCTATCATACCACATCATAACTATCTCAATAGCATGTTGGCACGCAAGGTAAACCATTATAACTCATAGCTAATCAAGCATGGCACAAGAAACTATGATCTCTAGTTGTCATTGCAAACATGTTTATTCATAATAGGCTGAATCAGGAATGATGAACTAATCATATTTACAAAAACAAAAGAGGTCGAGTTCATACCAGCTTTTCTCATCTCAGCCAGTCCATCATATAACATCATAATTGCCTTTCACTTGCACGACCGAATAGTGTGAATAATAATAATAGTGCACGTGCATTGGACTAAGCTGGAATCTGCAAGCATTCAATAAACAGGAGAAGACAAGGCAATATGGGCTCTTTTGTCAGATAAACAATAATGCATATAAGAGCCACTTCAACAATTTAATTATGGTCTTCTCCTATCGACCCCCAAAGAAAAGAAAAGAAATAAAACTATTTACACGGGAAAGCTCCCAACAAGCAAAAGAAGAACATGAAATATTTTTGGGTTTTCTTTTTAATTACTACTACAAGCATGGAAATTAAACTAATTAAAAGCTACAACTAATTTTTTTGGTTTTTCTTAAGGTTTATTAAACACACAAGAAGAAAGCATAAAAAGGAAATAAACTAGCATGGATGATACAATGAAAAAGTATGAGCACCGACATCTAGCAATGAGTGTGTGAACATAAATGTAATGTCGGTGGGAAATACGTACTCCCCCAAGCTTAGGCTTTTGGCCTAAGTTGGTCTATGGCCACGGCTGGCCTGGCGGATATCCATAATAGTAGTTGGGGTCGTACTGAGATGAAGAAGAGGAAGACTCCGATTGCCACTGGCTGACAATCATCTTGGGATCCCACTGATAATTAGACTGTCGTGAAGGATCAACTTGTGGTTCCGGCTCTGGCTCCTCGGCTGGTGCAGGGTTCCGGTAGGCGTGAATAGCCTTCAACGGAACAAGGTACGTGCCTGAAGATAAATCAAACAAAGAAGGAGCAGGCAGGGTAATAGTCTCAGGATGATGTTTATTAAAGAACAATTGATATTTAAGCTCTCCTTCCCTATTCTTAACAATAAAATCATGTGCCACCATACTTTTATAATCTAGATAAACACGAGGCAGCACCTTTTCTTCCTTCTCAAAATGCCTAATAGGTATGTTAAAATGTGCAGCTAGGCGTGAAGCATAGATGCCTCCAAAGATGGGGCCCTTGGTACGGTTCAGACTTAACCGTTTAGCAATAATACCGCCCATACTAAAAGTGTTATCACTGTATAAACCGTGGAGCAGAATAATAATATCAGGGGTACTAAGTTATCCACAGTTTCCACGACCAATTAAGCAACGACTAGCAAATAATGCAAAGTAACGTAAAACAGGAAAATGTATGCTAGTGATTCGTGCATCGGAAACCTTCCTTGTTTCCCCTACAGTGATAGTATCAATAAACCCCTCCACATCATCGCGATGTGGTTCTTCTGTCTTGCCCTCAAAAGGGACTAAACAAATCCAACAGAAATCATAAAGTGACATCTCCTTATGCTCATCATATACATGAAACTCCACCGTAGGTGGCGAGTTCCTAGAATGGAAATGAAAGTTTTGCACAAAGGTATTTGTGAGTAAGAGATACTGATCGCATTGGTCGTGGAGGAAAGCGGTGAGGCCTGCATTCTTAGCCAATTCATGAAAATCTTCATAAATACCGGCTGCTCTCAAGAAATCATCGGAAGGCCATTCACACGCCCGAACCTCCGCGGTGCGAGGCAGATTATACTTAGGCTTTGGTGCCTTTTCCTTCGAGCTTTGGCTCGATGAGCCCCTCAATAGTCTCCTCATCATTTTCTGAAAAATTCTGAAATTTTTAGTAACTTCAAAATAAAAGTAAACCAAACTCAATAATATTGATAGCAACTACTCCTACAAGTGCCTAGGGCCTATATCATGCATCAAAACTACTTTTGACCATATAAATTTGACATGCAAGCTCAAGAACAGGGTCACCTAAGCAACAAAATTTTGCAATGAATAAAGCACTAGAACAAAAACTAATTGGACCAATGGAGGAGTCACATACCAAGGAACAATTTCCCCAAGCAGTTTTCTGAGAGGTGCTTTGAGCAAGGAGATCGAAAATGGCAGCAAAATGAGCTTGAACTCGGGTTTGAGCTGGATATTCGTGTTTGTGGGAGGAAGAAGGAGTATGTGGGTGAAAGGATAAGTGGAGGAGGGCCACCGTGGGCCCACGAGGCAGGGGGCGCGCCCAGGGGGGTAGGGCGCGCCCTCCACCCTCGTGGGCAGGTGGTTGACCCCCCTGCTGTGTTCTCAGTGCCAAATATTCTCAAATATTCTAGAAAAAATCATATTTAAATTTCAGGGCATTTGGAGAACTTTTATTTTCGGGTATTTTTATATTGCACGGATAATCAGATAACAGACAGAAAAATATTTATTTTATTTTATTTAATATAAATAACAGAAAGTAAAAGTGGGGTACAGAAGGTTGTGCCTTCTAGTTTCATCCATCTCATGATCATCAAAAGGAATCCACTAACAAGGTTGATCAAGTCTTGTTAACGAACTCATTCCGAATAACATGGAACCGGAGAAATTTCGAATAACACTATGTTACCTCAACGGGGATATGCACATCCCCAATAATAAGAATATCATATTTCTTCTTGACAGTAGGAAGAGGAAATTCAAAACCTCCAAATATAATCGATGGAATTTTTCCAATAGAGTTGATACTATGAACTTGAGGTTGTTTCCTCGGAAAGTGTACCGTATGCTCATTACCATTAACATGAAAAGTGACATTGCCTTTAGTGCAATCAATAACAGCCCCTGCAGTATTCAAAAAGGGTCTTCCAAGAATAATAGACATACTATCGTCCTCGGGAATATCAAGAATAACAAAGTCCGTTAAAATAGTAACGTTTGCAACTACAACAGGCACATCCTCACAAATACCGACAGGTATAGCAGTTGATTTATCAGCCATTTGCAAAGATATTTCAGTAGGTGTCAACTTATTCAAATCAAGTCTACGATATAAAGAGAGAGGCATAACACTAACACCGGCTCCAAGATCACATAAAGCAGTTTTAACATAGTTTCTTTTAATGGAGCATGGTATAGTTGGTACACCGGGATCTCCAAGTTTCTTTGGTATTCCACCCTTAAAAGTATAATTAGCAAGCATGGTGGAAATTTCAGCTTCCGGTATCTTTCTTTTATTTGTAATAATATCTTTCATGTACTTAGCATAAGGATTGGTTTTGAGCATATCAGTTAATCGCATACGCAAAAAGATAGGTCTAATCATTTCAGCAAAGCGCTCAAAATCCTCATCATCCTTTTTCTTGGATGGTTTGGGAGGAAAAGGCATGGGTTTCTGAACCCAAGGCTCTCTTTCTTTACCATGTTTCCTAGCAACAAAGTCTTTCTTATCATAACGTTGATTCTTTGATTGTGGGTTATCAAGATCAACAGCAGGTTCAATTTCTATATCATTATCATTACTAGGTTGAGCATCATTATGAACATGATCATTAACATTATCACTAGTTTCAGGTTCATTACCAGATTGTGTTTCAGCATCAGAAATAGAAATATCATTTGGATTCTCAGGTGTTTCAACAATAGGATCACTAGAAGCATGCAAAGTCCTATCATTTTTCTTTTTCTTCTTTTTAGAAGAACTAGGTGCATCTATATTATTTCTCTGAGAATCTTGCTCAATTCTCTTAGGGTGGCCTTCAGGATACAAAGGTTCCTGAGTCATTCTACCAGTTCTAGTAGCCACTCTAACAACATTATAATTATTTTTACTATTCAATTCATTGAGCAAATCATTTTGAGCTTTAAGTACTTGTTCTACTTGAGTGGTAACCATAGAAGCATGTTTACTAATAAGTTTAAGTTCACCTTTAACATTAGCCATATAATCACCCAAGTGTTCAAGCATATTTGAATTGTATTTCAATTGTCTACCAAAATAAGCATTAAAGTCTTCTTGCTTAGCCATAAATTTATCAAACTCATCTAAGCATGGGCTAGCAAACTTAGTAAATGGGATTTCAGCTTTATCATATCTATAGAGAGAATTTACCTTTACTACCTGTGTCGGGTTATCAAGACCATGAGTTTCTTCAATAGGTAAAGGATTTGGATTATATGTTTCTTCAACAGGCGGTAAATTAAGACCATGTATTTCTTCAATAGGAGGTAAATTCTTAACATCTTCAGCTTTAATACCTTTTTCTTTCATAGATTTCTTTGCCTCTTGCATATCTTCAGGACTGAGAAATATAATACCCCTCTTCTTCGGAGTTGGTTTAGGAATAGGCTCAGGAATTGGCTCCGGAGGTGTCCAATTATTTTCATTTGTCAACATATTATTCAATAGAATTTCAGCTTCATCCGGTGTTCTTTCCCTGAAAACAGAACCAGCACAACTATCCAGGTAATCTCTGGAGGCATCGGTTAGTCCATTATAAAAGATATCAAGTATTTCATTTTTCTTAAGAGGATGATCAGGCAAAGCATTAAGTAATTGGAGAAGCCTCCCCCAAGCTTGTGGGAGACTCTCTTCTTCAATTTGCACAAAATTATATATATCCCTTAAAGCAGCTTGTTTCTTATGAGCAGGGAAATATTTAGCAGAGAAGTAATAAATCATATCCTGGGGACTACGCACACAACCAGGATCAAGAGAATTAAACCATATCTTAGCATCACCCTTTAATGAGAACGGAAATATTTTAAGAATGTAAAAGTAACGAGTTCTCTCATCTTTAGTGAACAGGGTGGCTATATCATTCAATTTAGTAAGATGTGCCACAACAGTTTCAGATTCATAACCATGAAAAGGATCAGATTCAACCAAAGTAATCATATCAGGATCAACAGAGAATTCATAATCCTTGTCAGTAACATAGATAGGTGAAGTAGCAAAAGTAGGATCAGGTTTCATTCGAGCATTTAGAGATTGCTTACTTCATTAACCTAATAACCTTTTGAGTTCATTTCTATTTTCTCAAGCTAAAATAGCGAAAGAAGCTTCTTGATCAAAAACATAACCCTTAGGAATAACAAGTGATTCTTCATCATCACTTTCATCAGTATCATCAGATTCAATATTTTCAATCTCTCTAGCCCTAGCAATTTGTTCATCAAGAAAATCACTAAGTGGCACAGTAGTATCAGGCATAGAGGTAGTTTCATCATAAGTATCATGCATAGCAGAAGTGGCATCATCAATAACATGCGACATATCAGAACGAATAGCAGAAGCAGGTGTAGGTGTAGCAAACTTACTCATAACAGAAGGTGAATCAAGTGCAGAGCTAGATGGCAGTTCCTTACCTCCCCTCGTAGTTGAGGGATAGATCTTGCTTTTGGGATCTCTCAAGTTCTTCATAATGATAAGCAGATATATATATCCCAAGTGACTCAAATAATAGAGCTATGCTACCCGGCAACGGCGCCAGAAAATAGTCTTGATAACCCACAAGTATAGGGGATCGCAACAGTTTTCGAGGGTAAAGTATTCAACCCAAATTTATTGATTCGACACAAGGGGAGCCAAAGAATACTCTCAAGTATTAGCAGCTGAGTTGTCAATTCAACCACACCTAGAAACTTAATATCTGCAGCAAAGTGTTTAGTAGCAAAGTAATATGATAGTAGTGGTAACGGTAGCAAAGGGTAACAGTAGTAAAAGTAATGTTTTTGGTATTTTGTAGTGATGATAGCAATAGCAACGGGAAAGTAAATAAGCGAAGAACAATATATGGAAAGCTCCTAGGCAATGGATCAGTGATGGAGAATTATGCTGGACGCGGTTCATCATGTAACAGTCATAACCTAGGGTGACACAGAACTAGCTCCAGTTCATTGATATAATGTAGGCATGTATTCCAAACATAGTCATACGTGCTTATGGAAAAGAACTTGCATTACATCTTTTGTCTTACCCTCCCGTGGCAGCGAGGTCCTTACGGAAACTAAGGGATATTAAGGCCTCCTTTTAATAGAGAACCGGAACAAAGCATTAACACATAGTGAATACATGAACTCCTCAAACTACGGTCATCACCGGTAAGTATCCCGATTATTGTCACTTCGGGGTTAACGGATCATAACACATAATAGGTGACTATAGACTTGCAAGATAGGATCAAGAACACTCATATATTGATGAAAACATAATAGGTTCAGATCTGAAATCATGGCACTCGAGCCCTAGTGATAAGCATTAAACATAGCAAAGTCATAGCAACATCAATCTCAGAACATAGTGGACACTAGGGATCAAACCCTAACAAACCTAACTCGATTACATGATAGATCCCATCCAACCCATCACCGTCCAGCAAGCCTATGATGGAATTACTCATGCACGGCGGTGAGCATCATGAAATTGGTGATGGAGGATGGTTGATGATGATGATGGCGACGGATTCCCCTCTCCAGAGCCCCGAACGGACTCCAGATCAGCCCTCCCGAGAGGTTTTAGGGCTCGGCGGCGGCTCCATATCGTAAAATGCGATGAAATCTTCTCTCTGATTTTTTTCTCCCCGAAACTCAATATATGGAGTTGGAGTTGGAATTGGAGTCGGAGAGGCAACAGGGGGCCCACGAGGTAGGGGGCACGCCCTAGGGGGCAGGCGTGCCACCACCCTTGTGGAGAGGTGGTGGGCCCCCTGGCCTTCATCTTTTGCAGGTATTTTTCATATTTTCTGAAAAGTGGCTCCATGAAGTTTTAGGTCATTCCGAGAACGTTTGCTTCTGCACACAAATAACACCATGGTAATTCTGCTGAAAACAGCGTCAGTCCGGGTTAGTTCCATTCAAATAATGCAAGTTAGAGTCCAAAACGAGGGCAAAAGTGTTTGGAAAAGTAGATACGTTGGAGACGTATCAGACACTTTTCTTAGAACTGCACCAACTGACAACTCCACCGTTCAATAAAAACACGTATCCGGCTTGTGACTTAGAGTCATCTGGATCAGTGTCAAAGCTTGCATCGACGTAACCATTTACGACGAGCTCTTTTTCACCTCCATAAACGAGAAACATATTGTTAGTCCTTTTCAGGTATTTCAGGATGTTCTTGACCGTTGTCTAGTGATCCACTCCTGATTACTTTGGTACCTCCCTACTAAACTAATAGCAAGGCACACATCAGGTATGGTACATAGCATTGCATACATGATAGAGCCTATGGTTGAAGCATAGGGAACATCTTTCATTTTCTCTGTATCTTCTGCAGTGGTCGGGCATTGAGTCTGACTCAACTTCACACCTTGTAACACAGGCAAGAACCATTTATTTGCTTGATCCAGTTTGAACTTCTTCAAAACTTTATCAAGGTATGTGCTTTGTTGAAAGTCCAATTATGCGTCTTGATCTATCTCTATAGATCTTGATGCCCAATATATAAGTAGCTTCACCGAGGTCTTTCATTGAAAAACTCTTATTCAAGTATCCTTTTATGCTATCCAGAAATTCTATATCATTTCCAATCAGCAATATGTCATCCACATATAATATTAGAAATGCTACAGAGCTCCCACTCACTTTCTTTTAAATACAGGCTTCTCCAAAACGTTTATTCCAACTCCGAGATGCTTGCACAAGTCCATAGATGGATTGCTGGAGCTTGCACACTTTGTTAGCACCCTTTGGATCGATAAAACCTTCAGGTTGCATCATATACAACTCTTCTTCCAGAAATCCATTCAGGAATGCAGTCTTTACATCCATTTGCCAAATTTCATAATCATAAAATGTGGCAATTGCTAACATGATTCGGGCGGACTTAAGCATCGCTACGGGTGAGAAGGTCTCATCATAGTCAACTCCTTGAACTTGTCGAAAACCTTTCACAACAAGTCGAGCTTTGTAGACAGTAACATTACTGTCAGCGTCGGTCTTCTTCTTGAAGATCCATTTATTCTCGATGGCTTGCCGATCATCAGGCAAGTCAACCAAAGTCCACACTTTGTTCTCATACATGGATCCCATCTCAGATTTCATGGCCTCAAGCCATTTTGCGGAATCTGGGTTCATCATCGCTTCCTCATAGTTTGTAGGTTCGTCATGGTCAAGTAACATGACTTCCAGAACATGATTACCGTACCACTCTGGTGCGGATCTTACTCTGGTTGACCTACGAGGTTCGGTAGTAACTTGATCTAAAGTTACATGATCTTCATCATTAGCTTCCTCACTAATTGGTGCATGAGTCACAGGAACAAATTTCTGTGATGAACTACTTTCCAATAAGGGAGCAGGTACAGTTACCTCATCAAGTTCTACTTTCCTCCCACTCACTTCTTTCGAGAGAAACTCCTTCTCTGGAAAGGATCCATTCTTAGCAACGAATGTCTTGCCTTCGTATCTGTGATCGAAGGTGTACCCAACAGTCTCCTTTGGGTATCCTATGAAGACACATTTCTCCCATTTGGTTCGAGCTTATCAGGTTGAAGCTTTTTCACATAAGCATCACAGCCCCAAACTTTAAGAAACGACAACTTTGGTTTCTTGCCAAACCACAGTTCATAAGGCATCGTCTCAACGGATTTAGATGGTACCCTATTTAACGTGAATGCAGCCGTCTCTAAAGCATAACCCCAAAACGATAGTGGTAAATCAGTAAGAGACATCATAGATCACACCATATTTATTAAAGTACGATTACGACGTTCAGACACACCATTACGCTGTGGTGTTCCAGGTGGCGTGAGTTGTGAAACTATTCCGCATTGTTTCAAATGAAGACCAAACTCGTAACTCAAATATTCTCCTCCGTGATAAGATCATAGAAACTTTATTTTCTTGTTACGATGATTTTCCACTTCACTCTGAAATTCTTTGAACTTTTCAAATGTTTCAGACTTATGTATCATCAAGTAGATATACCCATATCTGCTCAAATCATCTGTGAAGGTGAGAAAATAACGATACCCGCCGCGAGCCTCAATATTCATCGGACCACATACATTGGTATGTATGATTTCCAACAAATCTGTTGCACACTCCATAGTTCCAGAGAACGGAGTTTTAGTCATCTTGCCCATGAGGCATGGTTTGCAAGTACCAAGTGATTCCAAAAGTCCATCAGAATGGAGTTTCTTCATGCTCTTTACACCAATATGACCTAAACGGCAGTGCCACAAATAAGTTGCACTATCATTATCAACTCTGCATCTTTTAGCTTCAATATTATGAATATGTGTATCACTACTATCGAGATTCATCAAAAATAGACCACTCTTCAAGGGTGCATGACCATAAAAGATATTACTCATATAAATAGAACAACCATTATTCTCATATTTAAATGAATATCCATCTCGCATCAAACAAGATCCAGATATAATGTTCATGCTCAATGCTGACACCAAATAACAATTATTTAGGTCTAAAACTAACCCCGAAGGTAGATGTAGAGGTAGCACGCCGACCGCGATCACATCAACTTTGGAACCATTTCCCATGCGCATTGTCACCTCGTCCTTAGCCAATCTTCGCTTAATCCGTAGCCCCTGTTTCGAGTTGAAAATATTAACAACAGAACCAGTATCAAATACCTAGGTGCTACTGCGAGCATTAGTAAGGTACACATCAATAACATCACTACAAAAAAAAAGACACATCCGTGACATTTTGGGCCGAACGAATTTTTTCTGTCATACATATGACACTTCTATGACGATAATTGTGACAAAACCCGGTAGCATCATAGATGTGGTGGGCTCCTACTTCTATGACAAAAAATCATGACAGAAAATGGGCTTTTTGTCCTGGGCGGGCCGGAGACGCAGCTGCATGACATTCTTTGGGCCGTCCATGACGGAAAAAACCGCGGTAGAAGCGAGGGCGAGGAAAATTTCGGGGAGTTCCCGTTTATGGTGAGAGGTCGGGGGCCGAGCGATGCATGTTTCTCTCATACACGTATGCGCGTGTGTGCGAGGCGTTGGCTCTAACTGACCCTGAGCGAGGCTTTGGGCTCTAACTGAACCCGAGTGATTACACTGCAGGCTACGCGTTACTAAACCCGAGTGATCGATCGATGGTTGTTAACTGAACCCGATCGAGCGATTCCTTCGCTACTACTGCTAACTGAAGCCGATCGATTGGATGAACAGTGTGTTGGGGAACGTAGCAGAAATTCAAAAAATTTCCTACGTGTCACCAAGATCTATCTATGGAGAAACCAGCAACGAGGGGAAGGAGAGTGCATCTACATACCCTTGTAGATCGCTAAGCGGAAGCGTTCAAGAGAACGGGGTTGATGGAGTCGTACTCGTCGTGATTCAAATCACCGATGATCAAGTACCGAAAGGACGGCACCTCCGCGTTCAACACACGTACAACCCGGTGACGTCTCCCATGCCTTGATCCAGCAAGGAGAGAGGGAGAGGTTGAGGAAGACTCCATCCAGCAGCAGCACAACGGTGTGGTGATGATGGAGGAGCGTGGCAATCCTGCAGGGCTTCGCCAAGCACCGCGAGATATGAGGAGAAAGAGAGGGAGGGCTGCACCAACAGGCAGAGATCGAATCACGTGTTATGTGCAGCCCCAGGCCTCACTATATATAGGGAAGAGGGAGGAGGGTGCACCCCCTCTAGGGTTCCCACCCTAGGGGGTGCGGCAGCCCTAGATGGGAAAGGGGCGGCGGCCAAGGGAGGATTCCCTCCCCCCCAAGGCACCTAGGAGGTGCCTTCCCCTCCTAGGACTCTTCCTTAGGGTTCCCCCTTCACCCTAGGCGCATGGGCCATGAGGGAAGTGGCGCCCCAGCCCACTTTGGGCTGGATCCCTTCCCACTTCAGCCCATGGGACCCTCCGGGATAGGTGGCCCCACCCGGTGGACCCCCGGGACCCTTCCGGTGGTCCTGGTACAATACCGATGACCCCGAAACTTGTCCCGATGGCCGAAATAGGACTTCCTATATATAAATCTTTACCTCCGGACCATTCCGGAACTCCTCGTGACGTCTGGGATCTCATACGGGACTCCGAACAACATTCGGTAACCACATACAAGCTTCCTTTATAACCCTAGCGTCATCGAACCTTAAGTGTGTAGACCCTACGGGTTCGGGAGACATGCAGACATGACCGAGACGTTCTCCGGTCAATAACCAACAGCGGGATCTGGATACCCATGTTGGCTCCCACATGTTCCACGATGATCCCATCGGATGAACCACGATGTCAAGGACTCAATCGATCCCGTATACAATTCCCTTTGTCTAGCGGTATTGTACTTGCCCGAGATTCGATCGTCGGTATACCGATACCTTGTTCAATCTCGTTACCGACAAGTCTCTTTACTCGTTCCGTAACACATCATCCCATGATCAACCCCTTGGTCACATTGTGCACATTATGATGATGTCCTACCGAGTGGGCCCAGAGATACCTCTCCGTTTACACGGAGTGACAAATCCCAGTCTCGATTCGTGCCAACCCAACAGACACTTTCGGAGATACCTGTAATGCACCTTTATAGCCACCCAGTTACGTTGTGACATTTGATACACCCAAAGCATTCCTACGGTATCCGGGAGTTGCACAATCTCATGGTCTAAGGAAAAGATACTTGACATTAGAAAAGCTTTAGCATACGAACTACACGATCTTTGTGCTAGGCTTAGGATTGGGTCATGTCCATCACATCATTCTCCTAATGATGTGATCCCGTTATCAATGACATCCAATGTCCATGGTCAGGAAACCGTAACCATCTATTGATCAACGAGCTAGTCAACTAGAGGCTTACTAGGGACATGGTGTTGTCTATGTATTCACACGTGTATTACGATTTCCGGATAATACAGTTATAGCATGAATAAAAGACTATTATCATGAACAAAGAAATATAATAATAACATATTTATTATTGCCTCTAGGGCATATTTCCAACAGTCTCCCACTTGCACTAGAGTCAATAATCCAGTTCACATTGATATGTGATTAACACTCAAGGTCACATCCCCATGTGACTAACACCCAAGAGTTCTGGGTTTGATCATGTTATGCTTGTGAGAGAGGTTATAGTCAATTGGGTCTGAACCTTTCAGATCCGTGTGTGCTTTACAAATCTCTATGTCATCTCCTAGATGCAGCTACCATGCTCTATTTGGAGCCATTCCAAATAACTGTTCCACTTGGAGCTATTCTAAATTCTTGCCCCATTATATGTATCCGGTATCTCTACTTAGAGCTATCCGGATAGGTGTTAAGCTTGCATCGACGTAACCTTTACGACGAACTCTTTTACCACCTCCATAATCGAGAAAATTCCTTAGTCCACTAGTTACTAAGGATAACTTTGACCGTTGTCCTGTGATCTATTCTTGGATCACTCTTGTACCCCTTGACTGACTCATGGCAAGGCACACTTCAGGTGCGGTACACAGCATAGCATACTGTAGAGCCTACGTCTAAAGCATATGGGACGACCTTCGTCCTTTCTCTCTTTTCTGCCGTGGTCGAGCTTTAAGTCTTAACTTCATACCTTACAACTCAGGCAAGAACTTCTTCTTTGACTGATCCATCTTGAACACCTTCAAGATCATGTCAAGGTATGTGCTCATTTGAAAGTAATTATTAAGCATTTTGATCTATCCTTATAGATCTTGATGCTCAATGTTCAAGTAGCTTAATCCAGGTTTTCTATTGAAAAAACACCTTTCAAATAACCCTATATGCTTTCTAGAAATTCTACATCATTTCCGATCATCAATATGTCAACAACATATACTCATCAGAAATTCTATAGTGCTCCCACTCACTTCTTTGGAAATACAAGTTTCTCATAAACTTTGTACAAACCCAAAATCTTTGATCATCTCATCAAAGTGTACATTCCAACTCCGAGATGCTTACTCCAGTCCTTAGAAGGATCGCTGGAGCCAGCATACCTTTTAGCATCCTTAGGATCGACAAAACCTTTCTGATTGTATCGCATACAACCTTTCCTTACGAAAACTGGTAAGGAAACTTGTCTTGACATCCATCTGCCAGATTTCATAAATGCAGCTAATGCTAACATGATTCCGATGGACTTAAGCATCACTACGGATGAGAAAATCTCATCATAGTCAACTCCTTGAACTTGTGAAAAAAAACTCTTTGCCACAAGTCGAGCTTCATAGACGGTGACATTACCGTCCATGTCCGTCTTCTTCTTAAAGATCCATTTATCTCAATGGCTTGCCGATCATCGGGCAAGTCCACCAAAGTCCATGCTTTGTTCTAATACATGGATCCTATCTCGGATTTCATGGTTCCTAACCATTTGTCGGAGTATGGGCCCACCATCGCTTCTCCATAGCTCGTAGGTTCATTGTTGTCTAGCAACATGACCTTCAAGACAGGATTACTGTACCACTCTGATGTAGTACGTATCCTTGTCACCCTACAAGGTACGGTAGTGACTTGATCCGAAGTTTCATGATCACTATCATAAGCTTCTACTTCAATTGGTGTAGGTGCCATAGGAACAACTTCCTGTGCCCTGCTACATACTAGTTGAAGTGACGGTTCAATAACCATATCAAGTCTCCACCATCCTCCCACTCAACTCTTTCGAGAGAAACCTTTCCTCGAGAAAGGACCCGATTCAAGAAACAATCCATATTGCTTTCGGATCTGAATTAGGAGGTATACCCAACTGTTTTGGGTGTCCTATGAAGATGCATTTTATCCGCTTTGGGTTCGAGCTTATCAATCCTGAAACTTTTTCACATAAGCGTCGCAGCCCCAAACCTTTAAGAAATGACAGCATAGGTTTCTCTAAATCGGTGTCATCTCAACGGAATTACGTGGTACCCTGTTAAAGTGAGTGCGGGTGTCTCTAATGCCTAACCCATGAATGATAGTGGTAATTCGATAAGAGACATCATGGTACGCACCATATCCAATAGGATGCAACTATGATGTTCGGACACACCCTCACACTATGGTATTCCAGGCGGTATTATTTGTGAAACAATTTCCACAATGTCTTAATTGTGTGCCAAAACTCGTAACTCAGATATTCATCTCTATGATCATATCATAGACATTTAATCCTCTTGTCACAATGATCTTCTACTTCACTTTGAAATTACTTGAACCATTCAATAATTCAGACTTGTGTTTCATCAAGAAAATATTCTCAACATCTACTCGAATCATCTGTGAAGTAAGAACATAACGATATTCACTGCATGCCTCAGCACTCATTGGACTGCACACATCAAAATGTGTTACTTCCAACAAGTTGCTTTCTAGTTCCATTTTACTGAAACCGAGGCTTTTCAGTCATCTTGTCCATGTGGTATGATTTGCATGTCTCAAGTGATTCAAAATCAAGTGGGTTCAAACGGTCCATTTGCATGGAGTTTCTTCATGCATATACACCAATAGACATGGTTCGCATGTCTCAAACTTTTCAAAAACGAGTGAGTCCAAAGATCCATCAACATGGAGCTTCTTCATGCATTTTATACCGATATGACTTATGTGGCAGTGCCACGAGTAAGTGGTACTATCATTACTATCTTATATCTTTTGGCATGAAAATGTGTATCATTACGATCGAGATTCAATAAACCATTCATTTCAGGTGCAAGACCATTGAAGGTATTATTCAAATAAACAGAGTGACCATTACTCTCCTTAAATGAATAATCGTATTGCGATAGACATAATCCAATCATGTCTATGCTCAACGCAAACACCAAATCTCGATTGTAGGGGGAGCGTGCGATGCTTGATCACATCAACCTTGGAAATACTTCCAACACATATCGTCAGCTCACCTTTAGCTAGTCTCCGTTTATTTCATAGCTCTTTTATTTCGAGTTACTAACACTTAGCAACCGAACCGGTATCTAATACCCTGGTGCTACTAGGAGTACTAGTAAAGTACACATTAATATAATGTACATCCAATATACTTCTATCGACCTTGCCAGCCTTCTCATCTACCAAGTATCTAGGGTAATCCTGCTCCAGTGGCTTTTCCCCTTATTACAGAAGCACTTAGTCTCGGGTTTAGGTTCAACCTTGGGTTTCTTCACTGGAGCAGCAACTGATTTGCCGTTTCATGAAGTGTCCCTTCTTGTCCTTGCCCTTATTGAAACTAGTGGTTTCACCAACCATCAACAATTGATGCTCCTTCTTGATTTCTACTTTCACGGAGTCAAACATCGCGAATATCTCAAGGATCATCATATATGTCCCTGATATATCATAGTTCATCACGAAGCTCTTGCAGCTTGGTGGCAATGACTTTGGAGAAACATCACTATCTCATCTGGAAGATCAAATCCCACTTGATTTAAGTGATTGTTGCACTCAGACAATCTGAGCACAAGCTCAACGATTAAGCTTTTCTCCCTTAGTTTGCAGGCTAAGAAAATCGTCGGAGGTCTCATACCTCTTGACGTGGGCACGAGCCTGAAAACCCAATTTCATCCCTCGAAACATCTCATATGTTCCGCGACGTTTCGAAAACGTCTTTGGTGCCTCTACTTAAACCATTTAACTGAACTATCACGTAGTTATCAAAACTTGTATGTCCGATGTTCGCAACATCCACAAACAACATTTGGGGCTCAGCACACTGAGCGGTGCATTAAGGACATAAGCCTTCTATGAAGCAATGAGGACAATCCTCAGTTTACGGACCTAGTCCGCATAATTGCTACTATCAACTTTCAACTAAATTTTCTCTAGGAACATAACTAAACAGTAGAACTGAAGCGCGAGCTACGACATAATTTGCGAAGACCTTTTGAGTATGTTCAGGATAATTAAGTTCATCTTATGAACTCCCACTCAGATAGACATCCCTCTAGTCATCTAAGTGATTACATGATCCGAGTCAACTAGGCCGTGTCCGATCATCACGTGAGACGGACTAGTCATCATCGGTGAACATCTTCATGTTGATCGTATCTACTATACGACTCATGCTCGACCTTTCGGTCTCCGTGTTCCGAGGCCATGTCTGTACATGCTAGGCTCGTCAAGTTAACCCTAAGTGTATTGCATGTGTAAATCTGTCTTACACCCGTTGTATGTGAACGTAAGGATCTATCACACCCGATCATCACGTGGTGCTTCGAAATGACAAACTATAGCAACGGTGCACAGTTAGGGGAGAACACTTCTTGAAATTATTGTAAGGGATCATCTTATTTACTACCGTCGTTCTAAGTAAACAAGATGCATAAACATGATAAACATCACATGCGATCAAACAGTGACATGATATGGCCAATATCATTTTGCTCCTCTTGATCTCCATCTTCGGGGCTCCATGATCATCATCGTCACCGGCATGACACCATGATCTCCATCATCGTGTCTTCATGAAGTTGTCACGCCAACTATTACTTCTACTACTACAGCTAACGGTTAGCAATAAAGTAAAGTAATTACATGACGTTTATGTTGACACGCAGGTCATAAATAAATTAAGACAACTCCTATGGCTCCTGCCGGTTGTCATACTCATCGACATGTAAGTCGTGATTCCTATTATAAGAACATGATCAATCTCATACATCACATATCATTCATCACATTCTTCTTGGCCATATCACATCACAAAGCATACCCTGCAAAAACAAGTTAGATGTCCTCTAATTGTTGTTTGCATGTTTTACGTGGCTGCTATGGGTTTCTAGCAAGAACGTTTCTTACCTACGCAAAGACCACAACGTGATATGCCAATTGCTATTTACCCTTCATAAGGACCCTTTTCATCGAATCCGTTCCGACTAAAGTGGGAGAGACTGGCACCCGCTAGCCACCTTATGCACCAAGTGCATGTCAGTCGGTGGAACCTGTCTCACGTAAGAGTACGTGTAAGGTCGGTCCGAGCCGCTTCATCCCACAATACCGTCGAAACAAGATTGGACTAGTAATGGTAAGCATATTGAACAAGATCAACGCCCACAACTACTTTGTGTTCTACTCGTGCAAAGAATCTACGCAATAAACCTAGCTCATGATGCCACTGTTGGGGAACGTAGCAGAAATTCAAAAAATTTCCTACGTGTCACCAAGATCTATCTATGGAGAAACCAGCAACGAGGGGAAGGAGAGTACATCTACATACCCTTGTAGATCGCTAAGCGGAAGCGTTCAAGAGAACGGGGTTGATGGAGTCGTACTCGTCGTGATTCAAATCACCGATGATCAAGTACCGAAAGGACGACACCTCCGCGTTCAACACACGTACAGCCCGGTGACGTCTCCCATGCCTTGATCCAGCAAGGAGAGAGGGAGAGGTTGAGGAAGACTCCATCCAGCAGCAGCACAACGGCGTGGTGATGATGGAGGAGCGTGGCAATCCTGCAGGGCTTCGCCAAGCACCGCGAGATATGAGGAGAAAGAGAGGGAGGGCTGCACCAACAGGCAGAGATCGAATCACGTGTTATGTGCAGCCCCAGGCCTCACTATATATAGGGAAGAGGGAGGAGGGTGCGCCCCCTCTAGGGTTCCCACCCTAGGGGGTGCGGCAGCCCTAGATGGGAAAGGGGCGGCGGCCAAGGGAGGATTCCCTCCCCCCCAAGGCACCTAGGAGGTGCCTTCCCCTCCTAGGACTCTTCCTTAGGGTTCCCCCTTCACCCTAGGCGCATGGGCCATGAGGGAAGTGGCGCCCCAGCCCACTTTGGGCTGGATCCCTTCCCACTTCAGCCCATGGGACCCTCCGGGATAGGTGGCCCCACCCGGTGGACCCCCGGGACCCTTCCGGTGGTCCCGGTACAATACCGATGACCCCGAAACTTGTCCCGATGGCCGAAATAGGACTTCCTATATATAAATCTTTACCTACGGACCATTCCGGAACTCCTCGTGACGTCTGGGATCTCATCCGGGACTCCGAACAACATTCGGTAACCACATACAAGCTTCCTTTATAACCCTAGCATCATCGAACCTTAAGTGTGTAGACCCTACGTGTTCGGGACACATGCAGACATGACCGAGACGTTCTCCGGTCAATAACCAACAGCGGGATCTGGATACCCATGTTGGCTCCCACATGTTCCACGATGATCTCATCGGATGAACCACGATGTCAAGGACTCAATCGATCCCGTATACAATTCCCTTTGTCTAGCGGTATTGTACTTGCCCGAGATTCGATCGTCGGTATACCGATACCTTGTTCAATCTCGTTACCGGCAAGTCTCTTTACTCATTCCGTAACACATCATCCCATGATCAACCCCTTGGTCACATTGTGCACATTATGATGATGTCCTACCGAGTGGGCCTAGAGATACCTCTCCGTTTACACGGAGTGACAAATCCCAGTCTCGATTCGTGCCAACCCAACAGACACTTTCGGAGATACCTGTAATGCACCTTTATAGCCACCCAGTTACGTTGTGACATTTGATACACCCAAAGCATTCCTACGGTATCCGGGAGTTGCACAATCTCATGGTCTAAGGAAAAGATACTTGACATTAGAAAAGCTTTAGCATACGAACTACACGATCTTTGTGCTAGGCTTAGGATTGGGTCATGTCCATCACATCATTCTCCTAATGATGTGATCCCGTTATCAATGACATCCAATGTCCATGGTCAGGAAACCGTAACCATCTATTGATCAATGAGCTAGTCAACTAGAGTCTTACTAGGGACATGGTGTTGTCTATGTATTCACACGTGTATTACGATTTCCGGATAATACAGTTATAGCATGAATAAAAGACTATTATCATGAACAAAGAAATATAATAATAACATATTTATTATTGCCTCTAGGGCATATTTCCAACACAGTGAGCATTGCGTGGGGGGGGGGGGGTGGATGAACAGTGAGTGGTGGCGTTGCCTCTGGATGAACAGGACCCCGTGGTGTGGTGGAGGGCTAGATGAACAGTAGACGGTGAAGGGGTGCCCGTGGAGGGGTGGTGGAATAGGACCCCGTGGTGTGGAGGGCTGGATGAACAGTAGATGGTGGAGGGGTGCCCGTGGAGGGGTTGTTGAACAGTAGCCGGTAGAGTAGCGCGCGGTGGAGGCTGGATGAACAGGAGCCCGTGGAGGCTGGAGGAGGTCGACGGTAGCCCGTGGAGGCTCGAGGAGGTCGACGGTGGAGATGAATAGTATCCCGTGGAGTCTCGTTTTGCGGTACGCCACACCCCTCCCGATGAACAGGACCCCCGTTTCGACCGTAGCGCTCCAACACAAGTCCGTTTCATCCATTTTGCGGTACGCCACACCCCTCCCGATCAACAGGACCCCCGTTTCGACTGTAGCGCTCCAACACAAGTCCGTTTCATCCATTTTGCGGTACGCCACACCCCTCCCGATCAACAGGACCCCCGTTTCGACCGTAGGAGGTCAGTTTCCTCCGTTTTGCGGTACGCCACACCCCTCCCGATCAATAGGACCCTTGTTTTGACCGTAGGAGGTTAGTTTCCTCCGTTTTGCGGTACGCCAGACCCCTCCCGATTAACAGGACCCCGTTCCGAATGTAGGAGGTTCGTTTCCTCCATTGTGCGATACGTCAGGCCTCGTTTCCATCGCCTGTTCCGTCCAAGCCCTCCCGATGAACACGACCACACATTCCGTTCCGACCCAGCCGGTTGGTTCCCACGCGTTCTGTTGCCTCCCGATGAACACGACGCGTTCCGTTGCCTCCCCATGAACACAACGCATTCCGTTGCCTCCCCATGAACACGACGACGATGCTGTTTCTCCGTTCCGACCCAGCCATGTACACGAGCCCTAGTCGTACGTATGCGCGAGTAGGCGTTCGAGACCCCACCCGTATGTACACATACGTGGCCGTATTTTCTTTCTTGCACCCTGGCCGTTGTACGTACATGTACATGCTATGTGCGCGCCTCTACTACGACACGTACGCGCCTCTACTACGACACGTGCGCGCCTCTACATCCACCAGTATATATGTACGTACACATTCGCGACCAGAATGACAACGCTACGTACGCTTCGACCAGGTGGGTCCCGACTATCAGGCACTTCCTTGCGTGCGAAGATGTAGCTGGTGGGTCCCAGCAGTCAGGGGGAAATGTTTTTTCACGAAATACGATGGACCGTCCGGTGGGTTCCCGCTGTCAGGTGGAGGAATAATTATTTTGCATGTAATAAGGAGGCATTTCCTTGCTGCGGTCGTGGACCCAGCTGTCAGCCTCTCCACGTACAGTCCACGTCCGATGGAAGCCGTTCCTTGACTACATTGACCCAGCCGCACCGAGAGCACCAGGGCGGTGGACGAAGGCGAGGCCTAGGAAGGGGACGACGCGGAGCCGGGGAAGACGCGGCAGTGGATGCCCACGCGTGGAGTACGAGGGTTCACTGGTTCGCTGCAGTGTGAGGCTGCCGTAGCCGCAGAATAACAGGGGGTGTGGGTGAGTAGAGGGATGGCCTGGCCAGCGGTGGGAGTAGTAGGGGGCGGTGAGGCCTCCGCCACATCGCAGCCGTCCACGGGAGGCAGGAGCACGAGGCACGACCGGCGCTGGTTTGGGCGGCTGGAGCAAGAAGACCAGAGGTTGAAGAAGCACTATGGCCGTTGGATGGACATCGTACGGTCACTGGAGTGAGAATCGTGCATATTGACTAAGTTGACAAAGCCCTCTGTCCCGGTCAACTTAGTCGGCCCACAAGTCAGCTTGCCACTATACTGGGTCCCAGCTAACAGGGGGAGTATTCATTTTTTTGTGCGTAATAAGGAGGCAGTTCCTTGCGTGCGAAGATATAGCTGGTGGGTCCGAGCTGTCAGCGGCGGTAACGTTTTTTTCGCAAAATACAGAGGCCCTTTCGATGGGTCCCTGATGTCAGGTGGAGGAATCATTATTTTGCGCGTAATAAGGAGGCATTGACATTGCCTTGCGTGCGGCCGTGGACCCAGCTGTTGACCTCTCCACGTACAGTCCACTTCAGATGCATGTCGGTCGTTGACCATGTTGACCAGGCCGCGCCGAGAGCACCAGGGTGATGGATGACGGTGAGGCCTAGGAAGGGAATGACACGGAGGCATGGAAGACTCGGCAGTTGTTTCCCACGCGGAGGGGAGTACGACTGTACGAGGGTTTACTGGTTCGTCTGCCGTCGGTGGAGAATAACAGCAGGTGTGGGTGAGTAGAGAGATGGCTAGGCAATGATGGGAGTACGGCGGGGCGGTGAGGCCTGCGCGACAGCAGAGCCGGCCGTGGGGAGGAGGGAGCAGGCAGTCCCGCCGGCGCTTGTTTGAGCGGCTGGAGCAGGAAGAGCAGAGATTGAAAAAGCACGACGGCCTTTGGATGGCCATCCAACAGTCACTGCTTGTGCGTCAACCTTTTTTTAGGAAAGCCTCAAATCTGTGGAAAACAACATACAACCCATCTGCCATTATTTCTAATAATTTACAACCCATTTGCTAATTATTATGGTTTTTTTGGAGCCCATATTATTTTTGTTAGCATTATAGCCCATATTGTGGCCACGGTTAAAAAATTATATGAAATTTTGCATATTTCGGTGCGGTCCGAACTGTTTTAATCCCGAAATTTCGACTCGCATTCAAATTGATTTTAAAAATAAATGTATATCAATATAAAATCCAACAAATTCTCCACCCATAAAAATTAATGTAATTTAAAATCTCGAAATGAAAAAAAGATATTTGAAACTAATTGCCGGTTTGATGTGTTTTAAAAATGTACAGCCCATTTCTCATTACTGATGGGCCATTTTCTCGGCCAGCCAAATGAAAGCTCTCCTCGTCTTGAAAGATTTGCAGCCCAACATGCCTGACAAAGCGACTTACTTGGCAAATCACAAAAAAACTGGGCTGTGGCCGTGGACCCAGCTGTCAGCCTCTCCACATACAGTACTCTTCCGATGGAATGTCGTTGACCATGTTGGCCATGCCGCGCCGAGAGCACCAAGGCGGTGGACGACGGTGAGGCCTAGGAAGGGAACGACGCGGAGCCGGGGAAGACGCGGCAGTGGATGCCCACGCGGAGAGGAGTACAAGGGTTCACTGGTTCGGCTGCGGTGTGAGGCTGGCGTCGCCGCAGGGCCTGGCTAGCGGTGGGAGTAGTAGGGGGCGATGAGGCCTCAACGGCAGCACAACCGGCCACTGGAGGCAGGAGCAGGCGGTCTCCCCGGCCCTGGTTTGGGCGGCTGGTGCAATAAGAGCAGCGATTGAAGAAGCAGCAGGACCGTTCGATTCAAATCCAACGGTTACTGCTGCTAGAATTGTTTGTTGACTAAGTTGACAAGCCCTGCGTATGCGTCAACTTAGTAGGCCCACAGGTCAGCCTCCCAACCGGTGCGCCCCAGATGTCAGTGGGAGGAATCATTTTTTTCGCGTAATAAGGAGGCAGTTGATTGTGTGCGGCCATGCCAGCAGAGGGAGTAGGGTGTGCCGGGGAAGCCGACGCGGCATCACAGCGGGCCACAAGAGGAGGGAGCAGGCAGTCCCACTAGCGCTAGTTTAGGCGGTTGGAGCAAGAAGATCGGAGATTGAAGAAGCACGTCGGCCGTTGGATGGACATCCAACAGTCACTGCTGCTAGAATCGTGTGTTCATTGACAAAGCCTTGCGTAAACAAGTCAGCCTCGAAATCTGTGCCGTGTACAACCCATTTGCTATTATTTTTATAATTTTTACTCTTTTCTAATTCATATGGAATTTATTGTAGCCCGTTTTCCATTTTTAGAATTGTTGGCCATTTTCTGGTCAGTACTACGGTCAAAAAATTAACTAAATATGTGGGAAATTTTGAAAATTCGCAAATTTTTGCTGGGGAACAAAATATTCTTAATCCAAAAATTAATAGCCATACTAAAACAAATTTAAAAATAAATTAGTACTATGTCATGTTAAATCCAATGAAATACGTATAAGATATCAGTGAAGAACAAAAACAAAAAAAAAGAAACTTATATCCCATTTGCTATAATTTTTTTGGAATTTTCAACCCCTTTTGATATTACTTTTAACAGACATTGACCATACTCTTAAGCCAGGCCAGAATGCATCCCTCCTCGTCTTGAAAGATTTGCAGCGCAGTAATTCGGAGAAAACAAATAGGCCAAGCTTGGGTATTCTTCAAAAAGAAATACTGGGCTACCTATTTTCCCAAAGAACTGGTGCATGGGCATTTAGCTTTATTTATTTACTTATTTATGTTTAGGGGACCATGAACATGTACCTGGGCCGCATTCATGTGAGAGCCTCCCTTCCAGTTAATTACGGGCTTCTCTATTGGGCCTTCATCAGTGGGCTGCATGTTATCAACAAGTGGAAAATGTGTTCCGTACGAAAAATAGTATGCGCTACGTACGGTACGGGGCACTAAAGGATCGAAGCATGCAACGACTTCCAAAACATTGTGTTTGTCGTTCTAACAACACATTTATTCAACCAACAGACGAAATATATACTACTGATTGTACATTGAAAACAGCAGCAACAGCAACCAGGGCTGGGGGTGCAACAGAAGCAGTAAGCATGCCGGAAGAGTGAAGACGCAGCTCTCTCTTCCAAACCAGACATCAGCCATCATTATAAAAGGGCTACCAAAAAAGAACAAGTGTATGCATCAAACTAAATAAAGATCCTACTACACCAAGTGTACGCATCTAACTAACTGGGTCAGTTAGACGTTACTATTTATTAAGTAGTGGAGATTGGCTGACGGCTTAAACCAGATGGGTGCCTGATGGGGGAAGCTCCAGCCAGCAGGTCGAAGTCTGATACTTGCGACCCTCTCTCCTACTTTGGGCTGCAGAGCGTGGCGGCACATATCAGGGTATGGTGCATGCAGAGACGCATGGTACGCTGTGTACACACAGTTTTGCCTGATGAACGAAACCGCGCTGCCATCATGATCCTTGCCGTCGGTTATCTCCTGGTTAATCGGATAATTCAGTCTGACAAACAGAGAGCGTGTACCAAGGCTACTTACCAGCCTCCAGTCAAAAATTCCTGAAGGCCCAGAGAAGCTGGGATCCTGCTCAAAGACCTTGCAGTGACTGTGATTGTATTCCACGAAACAACACGTCCGGTACGTGCGAATGATCATCAATCTTTCATCATCGTGTGATCGAGTCAGGAACCACCTGCTACTGCCATGCCGCTTTTCTTTGAAAGGTTCTGGGATTAGGAAGGGTAGGGACACTAGGCGGCCTACAACATCATATCAAGTTGGAGTCAAATAAAAAAGATCTCTTGATTTAGTCAATCTTAAGAACAGCATGTTATGAGCATGACTATTTTTTCAGCAAATGTTGACAGTAATATAAGCAAGCCATCATGATATCATAGGAAAGTAACATACTGCTGTAACAGCCGTTTGTAGCGATGACTGGAGTAGGCCAGCAATACGTCCAGCCATAGGAGTCGACAGCGTAAATGAAGCCCTTGTGTTCAATGGCATCAGAGAACCATGGAGGATGTATGATCCTGCAATGGACGTGCGGATTTATCCACTTACCGCAGTGACCTATCAGATAGGTGAGACCGCGGTTGAAGAACACAATTAGCCTGAAGTCTTTATAATTCACAGATCTTGTGGGCACTTGGCAGATTACAACCTTGAGTAAATCAAACTTGGTATCATGTTGGCTACTGTAAGATTCCAAGTATTCTGGGTCGTGGTGCCAAAGTAGTGCAGTGTTAATCGAAGGAAGGGGGATCAATCGCCGGGTGTAGACCTCCATGAGCACCCAGCTGCCGTGACCGTCGACGAGCACCATCCAAGACGTGTTCATGCCGACCCAGTACATACCGTTAATGTAGTTGAGGCTGACGGGGATCGGATCGCAGTCAAGGGGGTTGATGCTCGCCACCCTACGATCGTTATGCTGCGTGACACACCGTTTCTGAAGATCAGCTGGCATCAGCAAGCAAGGAGCTGGCTTAAAAAGCTCCGGCCTGAGGGCTTTGAGTAAACGGTACAACCTCGACGAGCATGCGGCGAGCGGCATGGTACTGAGATTGTCCACACGCGAAACAATGAGCTTGATTACCTCTGTGGGGAGCGAATTCCAGCCACTCTTTCGGCGGACGCTGCTCGGTTCTGCCATTGTTAGTGCTTGGGTTTGGACGAGGGGGGGAGGCGCCTTAGCGGGGATGGAAAGATTGGACGAGATTACGTGCGGACAAAGATGGAGAAGCGAATATGTGCCGCGGGAAGTGGACAGGTGATGATGACTACAGCATGCCGCTTGACTTACGAGACACATACCAGCAGCGTAGGGTCATGTCGATGCCAGATAACTTGCTTGAGTGATCACAGTACTGGTACTCCCTACAGTGCTATGCCCTAACTTGCTTGAGTAGAGTAGTAGAGTAGGACTCTGCTCTACTACTAGCACAGAGGAGTAGTATATTCTAATCTAAAATAGTCAAACTTCAATGCCCGAGCGTGGAACGACTATGAACCATGCTCAAAGACCGTGTCTACGTGGTGTTTGGACATGTGCGACAACCTCAACGCCAACGGTGCTGCTCCCGTTGCACCGTATGTGTTTCTGTCCTTCCTGTTCGAAATCGTGGTAGAATTCATGTTTCTACTCTGTATCCTACTACTATGCTAGTCCACATGATTAGTTTCATTTCTTTTATAGCCGTCATGATTTATTTTGTGCTTATTCGGATTAAATCTCATAGTAACTTGCTCATATATTCAACTGGTGCAACGTCCCCTACAGCCACTCCTGTTTCATGGACGGCATGGTCGATGCCTCCAAGGAGCCCTTTGTCCACTGCTATGAGTGCCCGATGCCGTTTTGTGGCTCGCCGGCGGACATGGTGCATCACCTCACGGATGCGTGCAGCGGTCATTGCTGGCCCTTGGCGGAGAACATCAAGTACGAGACGTGCTACCCGTTCACCATGCTGGAGTCGCTGGAGGATCACTGCCGCCTGCTAGTCTTGGAGGAGGATGGCAGCGTCTTCCTCTTGATCGTGGGCACCGGCGAGGCCCGCGCAAGCCGCTGCCCCGTCTCTATAATGTGCGTCAGGGGCGACGCTGCTGACGCTGACACTGACACGAGGCCGATGTACGGGTGCTCGTGGTGCGGCAGTAAAGTCGTCATATCACAAAACCCAACCACTCCCAGTAATAAGTGGCTTGGTAAAATAAACGGACAAGCAACCATCACATCCCTCCATCTTTTTTGCATTTCATCTCTTGCATTTACTTTCTCCGGTTCATCTCGCACACTCGATCCCTAGCTACTACTCCTAGGGCCAGTTCTTTTGGCGGCTTCCCCAACTTTTCCCACAAGACTAGTCACAGTGGAGAGTAACAATAAGGCACCTCACTCATTTATTTGGGCTTCTAAACTACTACTCCGTCCTGGTTTATTCCTCACCATTGTAATTTGTGCTAAATTTTGACCAAAGATTTAACTGGTTTATTCCTCACCATTGTAATCCCTCCGTCTAGGTGTGTAAGTCATCTTATGAAAACCAAATAATCCCAAAACACTTAGGCACGGTGCATTAACTTCTACCTCGTTTCTTGTTTCTTGACATATCAACCAATAAGAGATAAAGAGTGTGCATGCTTTTAATGACTTGAGATATCAAACACGACATGCAGTGGTTAGTTCATTGCATGCAATACTATTAATTAGCAAATAAACATTAACCTTTCTCGTTTTCTCCTCCTCCTTGGTCACGGTGCACAGCCTAAGATGACTTAATCACCTAGACAGATAGAGTAGTGCATGTGACATGCACTAACATTTCATTAGTTAAATTTATGATCAAAATTTGACACAGATTACAATGGGGACCAATAAACCAGGACGGAGGTAGTAGTTATGGGATTACTAATCTAGAAGCCTAAAAGAACTGGCCCCTGGTACTCCTACTAGTAGTAGTACTCAAGTTGGAATTCCAATTGCACGACACAACTTGTTAGGCAAAAAATTCGATACAGGGTGTAGGAAGCGGTTTGGGAATTTGCATGCCTTTCCAACCAGTGAGATACTCCGTACAAAGTACGACAGAGAAATAACCACAGAGAGGGAAGCTAAAAGTAAACAATCAAACAAGCATTTTTTGCATTTGTTTTGCATTGAATCATTTCACAAGCTTGACTAGTGTTGTTTTTCTACTTTTACAAAAACCGCATCGTAATGTTAAAACGTGCATTTGCACGTACTCCCTCCGGCCAGGTTTATTAGGCCTAAAGACAACTTCTCTTAGACCAAGACACATAGTAATTTGCTCACATTAATTCTTCCATTCCACTCACAATGCACTCCCTCACATGCATGCAGCCAATGAAAAAGCACACATGAAGTGTATTAACTTTTCAGCCATGGCACCAACAACATTAGCTTTCAATACAACCAATGAAATGGTTGCATGCATGCACCTTTCCAATCCGGGGCCTTATAAAAGGGGACATGCTTATGATGCTGAGAGGCCGTAGTACTCCCTCCGTCTAGGTGTATAAGTCTTCCCTCCTTGGTCACGATGCACAACCAAAGATGACTTATTGACCTGGACGGAGGGAGTAGCACAGTCTGCAAGCATATATCGAGAGAGACGTGTAGTGCGATAGTATATAGTAAAGTTTGTGCTATATGCACGTACTTGCAAAATGCGTACGAATACACAAGGTTTCCAAACTTTCCCTTTTACATACTTAATTAAGGACGCTAAAAATTCCTGAACGTTCGGGATTTATCATTTGCGTCCCAAAACTAATGAGATCGCCTTACAAAACAAAAATTATACTCCTCCTAAAAGCCACGACGCTCGCAGGAGCGCTTGCGGCGCGCCACGAGTTCCCTGGTGCGCGGCCGTTTCCCAGCGCGCCGACACAACGCCTCTTCCTCAGCCTCGCAACTCGCCAGGTGTTGATTGGCGGCTTGCCGGCGGGGCAAGCGCGATCTCACCGGTGTGGTGATCCGGCGCCAACAGGTACTCCTCCTCGCTGGAAGCGTGCACCGGGTCCATGTACCGCCAAGTGTAGATGAGGCGCTTGGGCCCAACTGCACTCAGGGCGTCGGCACGGGCGTCCTCCGCCACCCTCACGGCCCTCGCACGAGCCTTCTGCCAAAGAGCCAATTGCCTGACTCTGTCGGACGCGACATAGGCCTCCCAGGCAGCTTGTTCCGCGGTGCGCTTCTCTTCCTCGACCTTCTTCTCCGCCTCTATTTTTGCGCGCTCTGCTGGAGGCAAAGCCTCCCACAAGGCGACATCCATTTCTTTCCAAAGCTCCTCAAGGCTGGGGGGCTCGGCGGGTGGCGCGGCGTTCTCTTTGTACCGGGGAGCCGACGCGTCCTCCGGCGCGCGTGCTGGCGATATTGGGAACGCCGACGCGTCGCGGCGAGGAGTGGAACGCCGACGCGTCCTCCTCGACTAGTGGCGGCGAGGAACAGAATAGCGACGCATCGCGTCACGGCGAGGAGCGGAACGCCGACACGTCCTCCTCGACTAGTGGCGGCGAGGAACGGAACGGCGACGCGTCGCGTAGCGGCGAGGAGCGGAACACCGACGCATCCTCCTCGACTAGTGGCGGCAAGGAATGGAACAGTGATGTGTGACCGTCCGCGCGGTGCAGCGAGGGGCTCCTAGGGCT
This sequence comes from Triticum aestivum, assembly GCF_018294505.1. Lineage (NCBI taxonomy): Eukaryota > Viridiplantae > Streptophyta > Magnoliopsida > Poales > Poaceae > Triticum > Triticum aestivum. The sequence continues at coordinate 77,988,954 of NC_057797.1, forward strand.
TGGGAGGGGCGATGCCATGGTGGTCGACGTGAGAGGGAGGGGGAGGAGATAGCGATGAACGTGAACGTGAGGGGGAGGAGATAGCGATGAACGTGAACGTGAGGGGGAGGAGATAGCGATGAACGTGAACGTGAGGGGGAGGAGATAGCGATGTCGTGGGAGGCGCAGTATTTATAGCGAGCAATGACACACCTACTTAAGATATGGACCAAGCTGCACTGACTTAACTGCAAGTCCAGTTGCGTCACTGACATGTGGGCCAGACCCCTGTTGGGCCCATATGTCAGTGACCCAATGCACCTGCAGTTAAGTAACAGCTACGTGGGCATATTTATTGGAGTAAATTACGGGGGAGTGAAGGGGTGGAAATATTGCTGGTCACAATGGATTGGACGAGCATGGGGGGAGGAGAGTCATGCATGCAGATTTTTCACATGGGCTTCCTGCAGGTATGGGGAACGGTGCATAATAAGTCATCTTGCATGCCGGGCTAGGTATGGTCTCAAGTCATTAGAAACATACACGTCCCACACATGTTCATATTTCAAGGTGCACTAAATTATTCCATGCGATGATTAAGGCTGGCCATAATGGTGGTATCTTAGCTGGTATCATGCACACGGGAATAGCAAACATGCTGATGTGGCAAAGAATTAAAGAAGAGAGGGGGTTAGATCTAAACCATAGTATTTTCCCTAGAACTACCAGGTTCAACATCTCACAACATAAACCCATACAACCTCCATCGCAAAAAAACCATACAACCATATGCCAAGGAGGTACGTAGTACTATGAATTCCATTTTCGCTCCATACCAATCGTTCTAAAAACTACTTACTACTTATAACGCGCCATTGAAAATTGAAACTCTTAAACCCGCTAAAAACGATATTTTAAACGTGGCTACTCGATCTGTGGCAACTGGCGAGCCACCGCGCTCCAAGTCATTCACCTGTGGTCCCGACCATCAACTCCTACGGATCAAATTATCACGCGAGCTGACTATTCCTACAAAGGTGCTCCACCACGTACCCGGTACCCGCGAATGCAGCAATCATGCACCTAGGGTTTTAGGATTTATTTGTTAACGTCGCCTTTACATAACACTCATGTGTGCGAGATGGCAAGAGGCCGACTGCGTGCGTGCGCCTCTTCTCTTCGTATATGTACTCCACCGTTTGTCTGGTGTCCAAAAAATTATAATAACTACTAGCAATGTGCCAATGCGTTGCCACACGATCAAAGTAGATTAATACATATTCACTGATTTGATAGAAAAAAAGTCTAGTTTTGAAATACGTATATCACTAAAAAATATGTTATGTTTCATTCAAAATATATTCCTTTGGCGGTTTTGATGAGATAAGGGAGGAATGTTGTTGGTTTCAAGATTCGAGAAGTGGTATATGTCTAATTTCTACTCTTACTAGCAAGATGCCCGTGCGTTGCACGGAACATCAAGATCTTGTGGGAGAAAAGGATGAATGAGGGAAGGCCTTATCTGCAAATGTGGTGAAGAGTGCGGGTAAATTGCCATATTTTCCTTCCTATTCGTCAGATATAAATCGTACGACCTACATTGCAGGATGGCAGGCCCACCATCATCACCAACTCTATTTTTATCCCTACTCTTATAAAAAGTATTGTCGGTGATGATCGTGTGCCTGCCATCCTGCAATATAGGCCGTCCGATCTATATCTGACGGATAGGAAGGAAACTATGGCAATTTTGCAAAAAGATACCCACACCCCTCTCCACATTTGCAAATAAGGCCTTCCCTCGTTCATCCTTTTCCCCCACAAGATAAACTACTCATACAAATGCATCTTGATGTTCCGTGCAACGCATGGGCATCTTGCTAGTTGTTGCAAAAAGCCCATGTGTGTGTGAGAGAGAGGGAGAGTGGAGGAGGACGGAGTGCATGTGTGACAAAGACACAAGGAGTGTGTGTGCGATAGGTATCAGCTTCAAATGAGGCGATAGTGTGTGTGCACGATCGAGAGAGCGTGTCTCAAGAAGGGAAGAAAAATCTACATAGATACAAGGAGCGGGAGAGAGACATGTATGCGATGGTGGAAGCACGAGTGTGTGGGTGTATAAACCTATCTAGAGACTAGCTAGTTGATAAATGTTTGTGAGAGAAATACGAGTCGGGGTGCGAAAGCGAGAGTTTTGTGTGTGAGAGAGAGAGACGGTAGTCGGGAAGGGAGTGGAAGCAGGAGTTGTGTGTGTGTGTCTGTGAGAGAGAGGGGAGACAGTGGTCGGGGTTGTCTGATCGGTAAACAAATGAATAATGTCAGTCTAGGATGGAGACGAAAAGGAGACCGCAACAAATGTTGTGTCTACGGGAGAGAGAGAGTAATTTTAGTGGTATGAGTCATATGTAGAGACATATAGGGTGTGTGAGAGAATCCCATAGAGATAAAGACAAAGTGAAAGATGAGTGGAGACTGTGTGTGTGGCGGTGAAAAAGAAAGCTTAGGTACCGGGTGATACCAAAGAACAGTAGAGACGTGAGAGATAATGAAAACCGTGTAATGTATAATGATAGGGAGAGTGTGACACTTCTCAAGGGAGACGTCGAGACCATGTTTGCGAGGATAGGAGAAACATGAAGTGAGCGTGCGGGTGAGCTGGAGAAAAGAGAGTGATAGCTACCTGAAGGAGCATGCATGCGAGAGAGATGGGCGTGAAAGGAGTGAACAAAAAAGGGATTCAAATATTTGAATTCGAGATGATGATACATGTAATCCATACTCGAACCAAAATTGATCTATCAAACATGCATACTCATATGAATTCACGCACATCTATGTTATTTAATATGTAGATATTACTGATCCATACATTTTAGTAGAACATAATTTGGTTAAATTTTTTCGAATTCAACCTTAAGATTTCGAGATCGTTGTATTTGTAAATCATATTATACATATAAAGGAGCAGAATTCTTTGTTGTGCTTTGAAGTATATATAAAAAAATGATGTATATAGAATGTAATTCCAATTGAAAATGGATCCCGCCCGAAAAAAATAGAATACAAACGGGATTCGAATTGAGTTGGCACGGTAAACGTGCACTCTGCAAAATTTGAACAAAGCGGGGAAAGTTGCAGTAACCGCCTGAAACCAAAATCTGCGAGATGGAAATCACTACTGCCTATCCCTGCCATGCAAAGCCTATTTGCTGGATTTCTATAGGTTTCGATAGGGGTAGGTTTGTAATTTCACCCAAACATGACGTAACCGCCTCTCACCCGGATTCATACACGGTGGGCGCCAAAACACAGTGTGTCCTCGGCCGAAATCGACTCCCTCCCCGATTCAATTCATACACGGTGGGCGCCAAAAACAAAGCTCGTCGGCAAATATTCGGTGTATGCGAGATTACCGTCCTATCCCCAACCGACTAATGTTGCTGTGATGTAGTAGAAATTTGAAACGGGGGCTAAGTTTGTAAATTTCCTCGCATTTGAGACAAGCGTGCCCTGAATACATGGTTCCCCCTTTCCTCTCTACCTCCCTTTTCCCCATTCGTACTCCGTGGGCGCCAAAACACCCCCACCCTCCTCCATCTGCCGCCGTCCGCCACCCCATCCACCGCCGTCCTCCTCCACCATGCCGGAGCTGATACCCCGACACCGCCGTCCATTACAAGAGATCGACCTCTCTCATCCACGACTTCGGACCAGGATCCTTGCATCCCATCCTCTCGCTTCATCCACGTCGTCGTCCACCTTGCTGGCGCCGCTCCTACGACCGTCTCGTCCACCGCGCCCCGCCGCCACCGTCTACCCTCCTAGATCTGCTTCCACGCCGCTGACAGCCATCGCTACCGCAGCACCGTCAAATACTCAGCAGATGCGTACACGGCGCCGCACCAGAGGCGGTACTCTTTCGTATCTGCTCAACTTATTTATCGCAGCAAGAAAATAGATCGCCACTGCTTTACTCTGATTTCTTGTCTTGGTTGCGAAGTTGCCTTTGTCCGGTTTGCACCTTCAGATCCGCCATGGCACGCTCAACACTATACTCCCAATGCTTATGGTTTTCCCCTTTTATATTCCACACTAGTTAAATCACAGTAGACTAAATTTCAAAATTGGATGAGTCGATTTTTCAGAGCTCGCCCGAGTTCGTCGGTGCGATCAAAGGGGCTCGGGTGGTTGTGGGCCCTCGCTGAACGAAGAAAACTCGACACGGGTGGGGGTTGGGGTGGGGTGGGGGTGGGGTGGCGGAGGAACACAGGCGGTGGGGGCTGGTGGTCCGGCCGGTGGCCCGTGCGGTGTTCTGTATGGGAAGAATCAGAGACGAGGAAGAAGAAGGGTTAGGAGACGTAGGATCTTCATCCAACCGCCTGAAATGGTCGAGAGACAGCTGGGAGTTGCATTCTTAATGCGCTCTGGTTCATCACGTGTGGGCTCTGTGCAACCAACATTTTATTATCCAAAATCTGCTTGCTCTTCTTTACCATGTTCCTCTTCCGTTCTTCTTTAATATGTACTCTCTCCGTTCCTAAATACAAATCTTTGTATAGATTCCACCATGGACTACATATGGAGCAAAATGAGTGAATCTACACTCTAAAATGTATCTGGATACATCTGTATGTGATCCATAGTGGAAATCTCTACCAAGACTTATATTTTGGAACGGAGGGAGTATGATAGTAGTACAGTATGTTCCTTGTACTGAAGATGAGCAGGGACATTTGCAGTGTAGAGGTCTATACAGTCGGTTGTGATGGACACTTTGAGCCTCTTTGATTCGTAGGATCTTGTAAACATAGGAATAGGATTTGTAGTGGCCTGCCCACTTGAATCCTATAAGAATAGCAAGGAAATGCGGGGAGTTGTGTCGCCTTTGAGAGTTACACTGATATTAATAGTACCGCACCTTCACTTGAAGAGAGCTGGTATCCGAAGCCTTTCTAGCCGTACCGGCAATACTAGCACATATATTCCAGCAAGTTCCACTTTGCTGATTTTACTCTGATGCTTAAGGTTTTCCCGTTATATCTACACTATGATTTGTGTAGCTGCTTTGTGTCGTACTAGCAACGGTCCACTCTTGAAGCTAAACACTGCAATGACTTACAAAATTGGCACCAAGGCATTGAGTGCCATTCTGGATGTAATGAAACTCATACGCTCCCCACCTGTTGATTCTTGTTCAGAATATGATCCTAATGACTATTCTAACCTCGAGGAGTCAAAGGCAGATGGCCTGTCCTGTTCGCCCATCAAGGTGCCTGTTCTAATTTGGCAATGTTTTATTGATTGCGGGTATCTTGCATATGTTGTCTTGCATTTCTTCTACTTTGTTGCACCGCCATCTGCTTAGTTTACTCATCATATATGTGGAGATGCCATGCCCATCCATTATCAATACATATTCCATCTGTCATCATACCATGTTTTCCCACTAAAATACTGTTCTTGTGCATCAGACATCAATAAGGAAGAGGGTGATTGCCGAACCTGAAGGAGCACCAGCAAAGTCCTTGAAAAACGTGGTGGTGCCGGAGAAATCAGACAGCACCCTACTTATATTGGTTGTACAACCAGTGACACAAAACATAGGACCGACTCCAGCAGACTGTACCCATACTTCACTGGCCACACCACTAGCCCCACCACACAGGACCTGCACTCCAGCAAAAGGTATACTGATTTCATTTGCCATAGCACCAACTGTACCACAGAAAAATCCCACTCCAGCAAAAAGTACAGCAAGTCCACCGGCCGAAGACCTATCCCAACTGCAGAGACGACCAATTCCTGCAGATTGGAACCCCATTCCATTTATTCCCAGTTTAAAATACAATGCTTTCAATGTTGTTAGGGACTACATGCATATATTCCCATCATGGGAAGATTATTGTGAAGACAAACACCATTTTAACATCTTCCTGTCCAACTTACGTGTAAGTGCTATTATTCATGGTTATTATTTTCATATTTTCTGCTGATTGAACACATCAATGATTTACATTACATTGTTGTAACTAGGCGAGGGTCAATCTGGATGGTCATGACGAGCAAAGCTTGCTTGTGCTTTTCAAGGAAGCATTGCAGCAGTATCGATGTTACCTGAGGAAATCACACTTTGATGGCAAGTCTATAAAAGAATTTCCGGTGAAGTCTCCTGTGCTAAATTTAGAAGACATTGAATGGAAAAACCTTGTTATGCACTGGTCTTGTTCCCAGCATGAGGTACTGTCTATGAAATCACATGACAATTTGAACTTCTACTTTTCCGCATGTGCCTTACGGATCTTTTTTGTAGGAAATCTGCTCGAAGAAGAATTCCAGTTTGACAAGAATGACAGGATATCGCAAATATGCTGCCTGCTGCTTTGCTCTTGTTAGTACATGTTGTCCTGTATCACTGTACTTGCATACATACCTGGTTCATTATGTGACAGCAGTATGCACGATAGCTTGCTTATCAATTGTTCGCTCCAAATTATCTGATCTGTATGAATGGTTACATTAGTGTAGAATATATCCAATGCCAATGTTTTTTAGCTCTACATTGTTCTTGTAAGTACATGCTGTCCTTTATCAATGTACTTATAATGACAGGTAGTTGTTCATGTACCATCACTCTACAACTTATTTTCCTTTGCCCTCCATTTTCTACACATCAGATCTATATTTACTCTTACCATAAGGTTGGTACTGAAGAAGTTTAGCTGTGCATTGCTCTTGGCTATACCTTTTGCCTGTATCGCTGCACTTACATTTATAGCTACTTGGTTATGTAGCATCACTCTTCATCTTATCTTAAATATTCTCCATTTTTTCGTATATTATCACATCTATATTTACTCTTAACAAAATGTAGAATAAAGGCACTGCTTTTGAAGAAGATTCTGTGGTAAACTTCTTAAATTGCCCCCCATCAGCATGGACAAGGCCTTTATAGAGCCTTTCTTCACCAATAATGTAAGTTTATCCATCTCAAGCCTTCAAACTTTGTTGTATATATTTGGTTAGGCATGACTGCAACAGATGTTTATTTTTGGTGTTTGCATCAAATTGCTTGTTTAAAGTTTATTATGTAGTTCATAAACAAAAGTTTGTCCTTTCTCAATTTAAGTTTTCAGTTGTACAACCAAGTTCCTTCTTCATACCATGTAAATTAAACTATACAGAGCAAGTGATCTTCTTTTGCACTGCATGTATGCTTCTGTTCTTCATCCGTAATCCAGTGGTGTGGTGAACCTACCCACTACAGCACAATGTCATATTCTGCAATGTCTTAACTATGAACAGTGTCATATCATTCTACTATTATTTAAACCATCTCTTTATTTGCCAATCTGAAATGGTATAAGTTGATAGCACACTAACCATTGATACTTATGAGTTCTTGATCTATAATCCAGTGGTGTCGTGAAGCTGCCAACTCCTTCACAATGTCATTTCCTGCCATGTCTTAACCTGAACAATACCATATTGTGTTAATGCAATTTTAAACTGTGTCACTTTATTCATCAGTAAGAAATGTGATGAACTGTCAGCACTGATACTTTTATGTGCAAAACCTGTCATCTGTCTACTTGTTTATCTTTCAGAGTGAGGAAGATATAAGTGTTGAACAAGCGCAGTCTCATCATCTTGCTCAGCTGCTTGTGCTGCAGCTCCCCAGCAGGGCTAACCTTTCTTGAGCTCTATTGAAGTGTTATCGGTTTTGTATATTATTTTGTCAGCGTATTTATTTGCACTGGTGGCGATCTTTGATGCCCAGTGTATGTAATCAGCTGTCTGCTTGTGCTTTATTATCATAGTGGCGAACTTTGATGCCCAGTGGATGTAATATGCCATAATTTCTTTATTGTATAGTCTAGGTTTTTTCTTATTCACGATGCTGAAATTATTTTACTGTATATATATCCTGTCTTCGCAGTAACTGGCCAAACCATAAAATTACGGTACATAATCGGGCCGTCATGCAATCACGATGTAGGTTGGGCCTGAAACATGCCGAATAGCTCACGGGCCGGCAGCAGCCTAAAATGAACCCCGACCCATGATTGTGCGAATCAAATCACGGGCTTTTAACAGGCCAAAATTGTCTCGGTCCTTGTTTGGCCCAATCAGATATCGGCTGCGAGCAGGCCGGATGCAAACCGGGCCGTAGTTAGGCCCAACTATATGACGGACTTTTAACAGGCCGAAATTAATATAGTGCCGAAATATTAAACAGGCCCTTAACAGGCCAAAACTAATATCAGGCCGAATTACTAAGTGGGCCTTTAGCAAGTGGGCCCAAAAGCATAGTGTCCAGTTGACGGGCCGAATCTAATATGGGCCATAATTGAGCCCAAAGCCTCTTAAAGGGCCGGACCTGATCCGGGCCGTAATTTGGCCCAGAACGTGGTAGGCTTTTAACGGGCTGGATCTCATATGGGCCACTATTAGGCCCGGAGCGTGGCAGGCCATTAATGGACCAAATCAAATATGGGCCGGCATTTGGCCCAAAACATGGCAGCAAGTTAATGGGCCAGCCTACTAGGGTCCTCAAAATCTTGTGGGCCTATAGCTGGGCCGGCCCATTAATGTCGGCGAAATCTCATGGGCCTTTAGCTGGGCCGGCCCATTATGATCCGCAAGAATCTTGTGGGCCTTTATCTAGGTCGACCCATTATGGCACACAAAAATCTTGTGGGCCTTTACCTGGGCCGACCCATTATGGCCCGCAAAATCTTGTGGGCCTTTAGCTGGGCCAGCCCATTATGGTCCACAAAATCTCGTGGGCCTTTAGTTAGGCCGACCCATTATGGTCCGCAAAATCTTGTGGGCCTTCAGTTGGGCCGGCCCATTTAAACTTGATGGGCCGGTCCACGTGTCAACATATCATAGGCGCGTCTCGCCCATTGGATGAGTGACACCTGTGCCAACGCGGACCTAACATGTGTCTCTTCCGGCCAATGATGATTTTACACGTGGAAAATCCCCATTGGTCGGGGCTGTTAACGGGTTATCGGATCCAAAACCTGACCCGATAGCTTAACGGTGTTCCGTTACGGTGCATGCCACGTGTCGGTCACCCTTGACGAAAGCACTTCTGTGACGCGCGATTTATCGTCATGGAAGTGGACACTTCCGTGATGATAATTTTGGTAATGTCATGGAACACTTCTACGACAGCAGAGGTATGACTATCTTGATTCTGTCATTAAATCGTCATGGATGTACATGCATGACAGAAAACGTGACCTACTGTGACAAACATGTATCATCACGGAAGTGTATTTTTTTGTAGTGCATGTATATCACATATACCTTTGTTCACCTTGGCATCCTTCTTATCCGCCAAATACTTGGGGCAGTTCCGCTTCCAGTGACCACTCCCTTTGCAGTAGAAGCACTCAGTCTCATGCTTAGGTCCAGACTTGGGTTTCTTCACTTGAGCAGCATCTGGTGTTCTTCTTGAAGTTTCCCTTCTTCCCTTTACCATTTTTCTTGAAACTGGTTGTCTTGTTGACCATCAACACTTGATGCTCCTTCTTGATTTCTACCTCCGCAGGTTTTAGCATTGTGAAGAGCTCAGGAATCGTCTTATCCATCCCTTGAATATTATAATTCATCACAAAGCTCTTGTAGCTTGGTGGCAGTGATTGAAGAACTCTGTCAATGACACTATCATCAGGAAGATTAACTCCCAGTTGAGTCAAGTGGTTGTGGTACCCAGACATTCTGAGTATATGTTCACTGATAGAACTATTCTCCTCCATCTTGCAGCTACATAACTTACTGGAGACTTCATATCTCTCAATCCGGGCATTTTCTTGAAATATTAACTTCAACTCCTGGAATATCTCATATGCTCCATGACATTGAAAACATTGTTGAAGTCCCGGTTCTAAGCCGTAAAGCATGGCACACTGAACTATCAAGTAATCATCAACACGCGACTGCCAGGCATTCACTATGTCCGCAGTTGCCGGCGCGGGTGGTACACCTAGCGGTGCTTCCAGGACATAATTTTTCTGTGCAGCAATGAGGATAATCCTCAAGTTACAGACCCAGTCCATGTAATTGCTACCATCATCTTTCAATTTTGCTTTCTCAAGGAACGCATTAAAATTCAACGGAACAATAGCACGGGCCATCTATCTACAACAACATAGACATGCAAAATACTATCAGGTACTAAGTTCATGATAAATTAAAGTTCAATTAATCATATTACTTAAGAACTCCCACTTAGACAAACATCCCTCTAATCATCTAAGTGATCACGTGATCCATATCAACTAAACCATGTCCGATCATCATGTGAGATGGAGTAGTTTTCAGTGGTGAACATCACTATGTTGATCATATCTACTATATGATTCACGCTCGACCTTTTGGTCTCAGTGTTCCGAGCCCATATCTGCATATGCTAGGCTCGTCAAGTTTAACCCGAGTATTCTGCGTGTGCAAAACTGGCTTGTACCCGTTGTATGTGAACGTAGAGCTTATCACACTCGATCATCACATGGTGTCTCGGCACGACGAACTTTCCCAACAGTGCATACTTAGGGAGAACACTTATACCTTGAAATTTAGTGAGAGATCATCTTATAATGCTACCGTCGATCTAAGAAAAATAAGATGCATAAAAGATAAACATCACATGCAATCAATATAAGTGATATGATATGGCAATCATCATCTTGTGGCTGTGATCTCCATCTCCAAAGCACCGTCATGATCACCATCATCACCGGCTTGACATCTTGATCTCCATCAAAGCATCATTGTCGTCACGCCAACTATTGCCTCCACGACTATCGCTACCGCTAAGTGATAAATTAAAGCAATTACATGGCGATTGTATTTCATACAATAAAGCGACAACCATATGGCTCCTGCCAGTTGCCGATAACTGTGTTACAAAACATGATCATCTCATACAATAACATTTAGCATCATGTCTTGACCATATCACATCACAACATGCCCTGCAAAAACAAGTTAGACGTCCTCTACTTTGTTGTTGCAAGTTTTACGTGGCTGCTACGGGCTGAGCAAGAACCGTTCTTACCTACGCATCAAAAACCACAACGCGGTATAGTGATTGCTTTTTGATCTTCAGAAAGAACCCTGTTCATTGAACCCGATTCAACTAAAGCTGGAGAAACAAACACCCACTAGCCACTTGTGTGCGAAGCACGTCGGTAGAACCAGTCTCGCGTAAGCGTACGCGTAATGTCGTTCTGGGCCGCTTCATCCAACAATGCCGCTGAATCAAGAATCAACTAGTGACGACAAGCAATATGTATATACCCATGTCCACAACTCCTTTGTGTTCTACTCGTGCATATAACATCTATGCATAAACCTGGCTCGGATGCAACTGTTTGGGAACATAGTAATTTCAAAAATTTCCTACGCACATGCAAGATCATGGTGATGCATAGCAACGAGAGGGGAGAGTATCGTCCACATACCCTCATAAACCGTAAGCGGAAGCGTTATGAGAAAGCGGTTGATGTAGTCGTACGTCTTCACGATTCGACCGATCCAAGAATCGAACATACAACACCTCCGAGTTCAACACACGTTCAGCTCGGTGACGTCCCACGAACTCCGATCCAGCAGAGCTTCGAGGTAGAGTTCCGTCAGCACGATGGTGTGATGATGGTGATGACAATGCTACCAACGCAGGGCTTCGCCTAAGCACGGCTATGATATAACCAAGGTGGATTATGGTGGAAGGGGGCAGCGCACACGGCTAAAAGATCAATTGATCAACTTGTGTGTCTTGGGGTGTCCCTGCCCCCATATATAAAGGAGCAAGGGGGGAGGCCGACCAACCCTAGCAGGGCGTGCTAGGAGGAGTCCTACTCCCACCGGGAGTAGGATTCCCCCCTTTCCTAGTTGGACTAGGAGAGAAGAAAGGGGGAGAGAGGGAGGAAGGAAAGGGGGACGCCGCCCCCTCCTAGTCCAATTCGGACCAGAGGGAGAGGGGGAGCGCGGCCTGCCCCGGTCTCCTGTCTCTTTCCACTAAGGCCCAATAAGGCCCATACCTTTATCGGGGGGTTCCGGTAACCTCCCGGTACTCCGGTAAAATCCCAATTTCACCCGGAACTATTCCAATGTCCAAATACAGGCTTCCAATATAACGATCTTTATGTCTCGACCATTTCGAGACTCCTTGTCATGTCCATGATCATATCCTGGACTCCGAACTACCTTCGGTACATGAAAACATATAAACTCATATTATCGATCGTCACTGAACTTTAAGCGTGCGGACCCTACGGGTTTGAGAACTATGTAGACATGACCGAGACTCGTTTCCGGTCAATAACCAATAGCGAAACCTAGATGCTCATATTGGTTCCTACATATTCTACGAAGATCTTTATTGGTCAAACCGCATAACAACATACGTTGTTCCCTTTGTCATTGGTATGTTACTTGCCCGAGATTCGATTGTCGGTATCCTTATACCTAGTTCAATCTCGTTACCGACAAGTCTATTTACTCGTTCCGTAATGCATTATCCCACAACTAACTCATTAGTCACAATGTTTGCAAGGCTTATAGTGATGTGCATTACCGAGGGGGGCCAGAGATACCTCTCCGACAATCGGAGTGACAAATCCTAATCTCGATCTATGCCAACTCAACAAGTACCATCGGAGACACCTATAGATCACCTTTATAATCACCCAGTTACGTTGTGACGTTTGGTAGCACACAAAGTGTTCCTCCGGTACTTGGGAGTTGCATAATTTCATAGTCATAGGAACATGTATAAGTCATGAAGAAAGCAATAGCAACAAACTAAACGATCATCATGCTAAGCTAACGGATGGGTCAAGTCAATCACATCATTCTCTAATGATGTGATCCCGTTAATCAAATGACAACTCATGTCTATGGTTAGGAAACATAACCATCATTGATTCAACGAGCTAGTCAAGTAGAGGCAAACTAGTGACACCCTGTTTGTCTATGTACTCACACATGTACTAAGTTTCCGGTTAATACAATTCTAGCATGAATAATAAGCATTTAACATGATATAAGGAAATATAAATAACAACTTTATTATTGCCTCTAGGGCATATTTCCTTCAATGATAACATCCTCTTTCACACTGCTCCTATTCTTTGGAAGAAATGACCAGGAATGCCTTGATGGGTTTGTTTTGGAACAATGCATAAATTATCTCTTCCTTTGTGAACTCCCGAGGGAGTCCCTCATTCACCATCAACTCTATCACTTTCATTGGGCACATGTCAAGAAGATCATTTGGTCTATCTTCATTATCTCAATTACTGGAAAGAACATGTGGGGATCTCTTCCAAAGTTTGTGTTCTTTCCACCAAATTCCCTTCATTAGCTTTTAAATTCCATTTCCACCAGTCTCTAGCTTACTTTGCGTTGAAAAAACGCAATGTTCTAATCTCCTTCTCCTAGCTACAATTCATGGGGTCACTGCCTCCACATTATTTGTTCTCTGAGGAGGAATTCATCTAGCTCCTTTGACACTTTACATAAAGCAGTATCATGCCCACCATACGGGGGAGAGGAGAATCCCACAACTAGCCCAATTGCATGTGAAAACTTGCTGACTTCATGGTGATTGAGCCAGTCTGCAAAATTTCGGCGCAGCGACTCACTAAGAGAGGAGGAGATTGGAGGGGAGGAGGCGGCGAGGAGGAGATGGGATGGACGCGAAGGCTAGGGCTTGTGTGATGGGGACACCTCACTGTCGGGCTTTTATAGCCGGGGATGAAGCTATGTGTCCATCCGAACGGACGCCTTCTGAATCGGGGGGCGGGTTGCCATCATTAATGGCTCCTTGGTTACCAGTGTTGTCGTCCCACTCACTAGTTCTTAGCCGGCACACAAATATGCGTCTACGGGAGGCGTCACACTTCAAACCTGACCATCGTGCGAGGAGGAAGAAGTTGAAACTTTCTTCCAACATTGTCGGTTTGTTTATTGAGCAAGCTCCATATTGGCCTCCCCAACCTCCAAATATGGAGATTATGAGGTCGTTTGTGGAGTGAACTTCATAAATTATATCGATCAACATCCATATGATGACTCTGCTAGAGTGCTATTTTGGCATAAGTTCACCCTATTGGTATTTATTATTCCAATCGGGGGACATATGATGATTCTGCTAGAGCTGCTCTAAACGGACATGTGGTTTTGTTGAAGTCACCTATCATCATCCAGATTCATACGCAAGCGGCCCAATCCACACAACCGCGCCTGTCACAAAACGAAACTCAACCATAAATTAAGCATCTCTTTAAGCTTCGTTACACGTACAATGATAACTGAGTTTTGTATGCATCCATATGTACATGCGAGTATTAGAGCTCAATCATAAATTAAGCATGTCCTTAGGTTTCATTCCTCTTAATAAATGCATTCAAAATTGTGGTTAAGTTTAAGCTTGAATATATGATGTCCTATGTCCAACTCTAATAAATAAAAATCGTAACTATGTCCAAATCTAATAATTAAAAATCATAACTACAATGCTTAACTCGATTTGTAAGCGTGATGTACAATTTGTTACATGGCATGATATGTAAAACTCAACCTATTATGTAAAAGAAACAAAGTAGTGAAAAGGTGCCTTCTGCTGGAGGGCTTGCTCCTGTCCAAAGCTGTATTCCCTGAAAAGCCTCCTTGAGTCTTAACTCCTGAATTTGAGGAGTGAAAAAAAACTGGTTCCTAACCAAACTCTTAAAACTTAACTCTCTAACTTTTTTGCACATAATACATAACATAATTAGATGGTCTATCACATCCTAAAACACAAATTTAAACTACTGAATTACATAACGAAACAAAAGGTTACACACTATACATAACATAATTAGATGTTTTATCACTAGATAGCATAATTAAACAAATTTAAACTACTTGTCATCACCGCCACAGGCGCAGAATACGTCAAAGTTATCCGAGTCGAAGGAGATAGAGACCACCCCCATTGGAGGGGCCAACCTCATTGTCATTGTTAGTAGGTCGAGTTGATTACATTCCTCGTCGGAGGGCTTAACCAATATCTAGTCCTACATCATGCCATTCTCCTTAGACTCGAACCACGCTTGGTTCTCGACGATGATATGTGAATTCTTCACGATGAGCTCAACCATATAGGCCTCGTCGTTGCGCTTGGCCTGGAGTTGGTCGACGACCATACATTTTGCTTCTCCTTGGCACAGGGAGACCATTCTAACATGAGGCTCGACGAAGTCCAGAGAGCGCCTGCCAACAAGGAAGTTAAGTTTCTCCCGGTTCTCGAAGTAGTGGACCATTATCATATCATACGCGCGCGCCGCCTGCTTGGTGGTGGCGAATGTGTTGAGCCACCGATTTCCCAGTGTATCCATATTTCAGATCTCTACCGCCCAATGGCCCACAACCGCTGCCGCATGCCGCAGTGCTTCAAAGGCGGTCGCTATGACATGGACCTGAAGGAGGCAGTGGGCACTCGGGGTGGCTGCGCGGACCTGTTACGGACGAAACGCGGCTAAGTGGTGGCCTTCCCCGTCGACAACTTCGCGACTAGATGCAACGATTTATGCGATGATTGCCGACGGTGATTGAATCTTAGTGGGGCGGGGGGATGCGGAGGCATAGGGGTGTAGTTGAGCATGTGTGGTGGTTGGCGGAGGCAAGGAGAATGGTGTCAGCATAAAGCCGGTCAAGCGAGGGAGGGAGGCAACCACATGAGGAAGGGTAGTCTTCCACTAAGAAGTTGTTTCCACTGCTCAAAATTGAGAGCCATGCGCCTCCTAACACTTTTCATAAGAGAAAAATTCACTATAGGTCACTAAACTTGAGCCGGATGACAGTTTAGTACCACTACTTCAAAATACCCGAAGTACGGTCCATGTACTTGTGCAAGGGGTTCACTTTGGTCCATATGTACGTTTTCACATACGTATTCGCTGACTTGGCCGAGTCAGCGGCCGCCAGCTAGGCTTTAACCGCCACCTGATCTCACGTGGGTTAATACTACTGCATCCGTTTTTTTTTGCAAAATCGCCATGAACCATTAAAGCAGCCCACCTGGTCGGACCGCACCAGCTCGCCCGCACCCGCTCTCCCTCTCCTCCTGCACCCGCTCGGCTGTCTCCCTCTCCTCTGCTCCCGCACCTCTCCGCTCATTGTTGCTGCCGAGGTCGTCCTGCGAGCTCACCGCCGTCGACGACGGCTCCATGAGCACGTCGTCGGACGCTGAGCCACCACCGTCCGCGCCGATCGAGAGGGGCCTGCGTGATGTCCCTCTTGCTCCTTTGCGTCGCCGTGATGATGCCTCATTGCCCCTGTATGGTACGTCGCCGTTGCCAGTAGCTCCCTTGCTCGATATGTCCAATTTAGCTCCCGTAAAGAGTTCTTGGTCGCATCAATTGCGCGTACGAGCTAGGGTTTGGGCGTTTGTTCAACTTTCTGATGGATTAGGTGTGGGTGGTAGGGTTTTAGAAGTTTTTGATGAACTTAGTGGCAGGCCAAAAATAGGGCTGCGTCCTGTGTTAGGATGGGGGGTTTGCAGTTGATGGCCATGTTTGGAGAGATCTATAGTGGTTAGGGTTCTTTCTCCCCCAATTTGTCATGGGTCCATGTTCCTATTCACTCTGATGATGAGGAACCTCCAACTGTCGGGTTCAGTGGCATTAGGCCAAAGAAGGAGAAGGCACACCAGCAGCAAGTGGAGCAGGAAGAAAAGCAGCAAGAGGAGCAGGCTGAGCTCACTCTAGTGGAACAGGAGCAAGCTGAGCTCCCTCAAGTGGAACAGGAGCTGCCTCAGCATGATCAAGAGCATGAGCATGAGCAAGATGAAGCAGAGTCAGAAAGTGGAGCAGAGTCGGAAGAAGATGAATTCATACCAAGTCCACCCCAGCCAGGAACTACTTACCTTTCATCTTAGTTTGGGTTTAGGGCCAGGAAATCCTGTAGTTTTTTGAACATGGATGTAGCAGACACAGTTGGTTGTTTAGTAATGTAGGATTCAGATGAAGATTACATTCCACAAATTGTTGATTCAGACATTGATCTGCAAGATGATGATGACTTGTTTGACAAAAATGTTGATTTTGAGAAAGGCAAATGTAAAGTAGTGCAAGAGGAAGCTGATGATCCTACTGAAGATGTGGATATGTGTCTGCCATCTTCTGATGAAGATAAGGTGAAGCTGAATTTCAAAAGTTTTAGAGAGGAAGACCTAACTAAACCACAGTTTCAAGTTGGCCAGACCTTTGGATCTGTTGAGTTCCTGAGGAAAGCTATCAAAGAGTACAGTTGTCAGGAGAGAGTTGACATTAAATGCCCCAGAAATGATAGGAAAAGACTGAATGCCATTTGTGAAGATGGGTGCCCTTGGACCTTGTCTGCATCATTTGATGGGAGAATCAACTGCTTCATGATCAAGAAATACAACCCAAAGCATACATGCATAAAGAAATGGTGTGTTAAGTCATTCACTGCTCCTTTTATGGCTGGAAAATATGTTGATTCCTTCAGAGCAGATGAAAACATGAATATGAATTTTTTTGCAAGGGTGGTTCAGAAAGATTGGAACATGACAGCAACAAGGAGCAAGCTCAGAAGGGCTAAGAGGCTAGTGAAGAAAGTGATTGAAGGAGATGAGTTAGAGCAGTACAGCAGCATGTGGGATTATGCATAACAATTCAGAAGATCAAATCCATGCAGTTCTTTCTATGTGGGTGTCAGTGATGGCATATTTGCAAATTGTTATTTCTCTTTGGATGCCTGCAAAAGGGGTTTCATGCAAGCCTGTAGGCCTGTCATTTGTTTGGATGGATGCCACCTGAAGACAAAGTATGGAGGTGTTATGCTGTGTGCTGTTGGCATGGATCCTAATGACTGCATTTACCCTATAGCTTTTGCAGTTGTTGAGATAGAGAACACTGACACATGGAAATGGTTTCTGTCAAATCTGAAGAGTGACTTGGGAATTGTAAACACAGAGCCATGGACTATAATGTCAGACAAGCAAAAGGGCCTGATGAAGGGAGTGAGGCAACACTTTCCTGATGCAGAGCACATGCACTGTGTTAGGCATATATGGCAGAATTTTCAGCAAACACACAAAGGAGATGTTCTTAAGAACCAGTTATGGAAGTGTGCAAGGAGCACAACACCAGAACTGTGGGCTGCAAGCATGGAGGAAATAAAGGTCATCAGCCTTGAAGCATACAAATGTCTTGAGCAGCTACCACCTAACACTTGGGTTAGGGGCTTCCAAAGAGAATTGGTCAAGTGTGATATCCTTCTGAACAACAACTGTGAGGTTTTTAACAAATATATTCTTGAGTCTAGGGAGATGCATCTCAGATCAATGATTGACAAGATCAAAACACAACTCATGGTTAGATTCTACAACAAAAGAAAGGAGGCAGAGGCCTGGCCTGGCTCAATATGCCCAAAAATTAGGAAAAGAATTGAGAAGAACATAGAGCTGCCAGCTACATGCATGGTTTCAGGGGCTGGTGATGGCATCTTTCAGGTTGACAATAGGAACATGACATACATTGTTGACATGAAGGAAGAAAGCTGTACATGCAAAAGGTGGGGTCTTAGTGGAGTTCCATGTCACCATGCAATTGCATGCTGCAGACATGAGAGGATTGATCCTGAGAGTTTGGTGCACTCCTGTTATAGTATAGAAGCATTCAAGCTAGCATACAAACCCATTATCAAGCCTTGCAGAGATAGGAGTGAGTGGCAGAAGATGAATGGTTGTGAGATCAAGCCACCTGTCTATGGAAAAAAAGTAGGGAGGCCTTCAAACAAGAGTAGGAGAAAGCAGCCTTATGAGATTGAAAAGAAAGATGGAACCAAGGTGATGAGCAGACATGGAATCACAATAACGTGTTCATACTGCCATGAAACAGGCTGCAACATCAAAGGATGTAATCAAAGAAAGGCTGGCATTTTGCCAAATCTAGCAGAGAGAACAACAAGAAGGGGTCCAAGGGCCATTCCTGATGATGTGTCAGATGATGAAATTGTTTTGGCACAACAAGATGATGGCCAAGTCACACAAGAGGATGGTCAACTTACACAGGAGGAGGTCCATGTTGATGGCCCAGTTACACATGAGGAGGCCCATGTTGATGGCCATGATACACATGAGGAAGTCATTGTCACACAAGATGATGAGGTCATTGCCACACAAGATGATGGAGCAGATACACTAGTTGTTTTTCAGGCAAATTCTCCACTTTTATCTCTTCATTTGACCTCTTTTGTCCAATCCTTTTTGTTGTACTGATGTTAGCATGTGATGTTTGTTTTGTACAGGTGCGGGACTTTGGATTTACAATGCTTCATAGGATGCAACAATCCAGACCTGTTCCTAGGGAAGATACTGAAACCATTTTGCCAGATTCTTCATTCATCTCACTGGCGCCAGTTCTCACACTGCAGCACAGATAACAACAGCTACAAATGAAGGCAACCAGACCATGAAGTTGCTGAAGATGAAGAGAGACAAAGATAGACAGATGGCAGCCATGAGAGATGCAGCACTTGAGGCCATGAATGAGATGGCAGAGAAGAAAGCAGAGGAGGCAGAAGCAAAAAGGCAAGAAATTACAAGGAGGAAAGTAGAGTCTTCACAAAGAAGAAGAAAGAAGAGCAACACAAGAGAAGAAAGCTCTGGAATCTGCAGCAAGGCAGGAAGCTGCAGCAGAAAGAAAAGCTGCATTGCAAGAAGAGAAGGAGGCCAGAGCCCTTGAAGCAATGGCAGCTAAAGCAGAGGCAGCACTGAAGAGAAAAGAAGATCATGAAGCAAAGAGAGATATGGCAGCACTGAGGAGAAAAGAAGATCAAGAAGCAAGGAAGAAACAACAAGAAGAGGCCAGGTCGACGTTGTCAACGCGCTCCGTTCGCGAGCCAACGCACAACGGATCCGGCTACCGCGGCACAGTGGCGGACCGGTACATCCACCACCGGGCTCGTTGCCCCGGGTCATTGGAGCGCGTCTCCTGCATCACGAAGCGGAGTACGAGTGCATAGTGGATACCGTTGTGGTCGGGGCAAGCGCGGTCCAGCTCGTCATCGGTCATGACCTTCAAGAGGCCACACGCGTGGTGACGCAGCATCACACAGCTGGGGAACCACTTCCCGATCTCCGTCAGGTCCACGCGCATGGCCTTGTCATCGCCTGCGAGGTCATCGATGACCCTCTTCCAGGCGGGGCAGTTCTCCATGTTCGTGGTGGCGGTGTGGTGGTCGGCGGCGAGGGTTTTCTTGACGGCTGAGTGGGGATTTGGTGCGGGGTAACCGAGGCGACGCGGTGGACTGAAGGTGTGTGGATAGTGGAGCGGTGGACTGAAGGTGAGTGGAGAGTGTAGCGGTGGGTGGGTGGGCTTAAATAGCAGAGAAGGAAACCGAAGAGGTGTGAGCCATTAGGCCACTAGCAACTACTAAATAGTTAGGTTAGTACATGCCCTTGATCAAAGCACTACTACTTACCCCACTGGCATTGCCACCAACGTTCAATACCACAGGTCCTGGGTTTGAGACCCAGGCAAAACTCTTTTTGTGTATTTTTTTTCTTTAATCAAAATTTGGTACAGGCATACAAATTCAGTCACAAAATATAGCAAATCTTTCCAAAAGAAGCAACACTGACAGTTAACTTCAATTTCTTATCTGAACCCACTTCAATTTCTTATCCGAACCCAGTTTAGTTAACATTTGACAAAAAGTACAAATGACACAAATCCAGGAGGAGGTTCATGTTGATTTGATAGAAGGTACACATTCTAGGAAAGATACAAAGTCATTTTATGACAATGACACAAATTCAATCAAATTCATTTAGCATGCCCTTCAGCTTCCTTATCTTCTCCTTGGTGGCCTCTTTGTGTTTGAATAGGTCACCAATCATGTACTCAAGCTTCCTTTTCTCATGCTTCAAGTCATCCCTCTCTCGAATCACTTGGTCCCTCTCCTGCACTGCCTGGTCCCTCTCTTTCTCTGCTTTAACCCTGAATACCTAATGAATGTTGGTTACTGACTTGTCTGTCATCTTTTTCTTCTCAAGTTCTTCCTTCAGATCAGCCAGAGCAACTTGTGTGCTGCCTAATTGGCTCATTGCCTGCTCCTTCTCAGCCACCATCTTAGAAAAATCAAGCTTGAAATGCCTCAACTCATTCTCCATCTTCTGCTTCTCTTCAAGAACCTTCAAGTTTTCTTCAGCACTCACAACATTCTGTCTGAGCCTCTATTTTTTCTCCTCTTCATACATGGTCCATATACTAGCTAGGCTCATCTTCAGAGCATCAGGCCACTCAGGGTCAACCCACTCAACATATCTGCATTTAGGTACCTCCTAACAATTTACACCAAACCAAAAATTCAGTTAACTGCCAGTATTCAGTTCTATGCATGATGATGAAACTTAAAACATAAAAAATCAGTTAACTACCAGTATTTAGGTCTGTGCATGATGATGAAACTTAAAACATACTACAAATGACTTCCTGTTTAACAGTGCCAAATGCAAAAAAATTACTAACCTTCTGTGCACAAGCTAGAAAACTTCTGCCACTATCAACAGATTCAAATGCCACATGCTTCTCACACAAAGATCCATGCCCACATCTAAAGCTAGGCAGATCTATAGCCAAGCCACTCCAATCCTCATAGAAAATTGTGGCAGGTGGCTAAACAAAAGAGAGACATTTGGAATCAATTGAGAGAGAAACCCTAGCTGAGAAACCCTAGACTGGGTGTTCAATTGAGAGAGCGCACTAACCTTGCTGGTCACAGAGTCATCTTCAGAAGAACTGGAAAGATCATCCCAGGACACCATGGTTGCTGCTAGCTGAAGATGAGAAGAAGGGGATCTGTTGGTGCTATTGGACAGAGGAGAGAAGGGATCTGGTGGTGCACGAAATTGAAGATGAAAGATGAGGAAGAAGGGGATCTGGTGGTGGACCAAAGCTACATGTAGAGTGCAAGTTGCTGGGCGGGTGTTTGCAGCAGGTGCAAGTACATGCTTGCTTTTGAGTTCAGTTGTGTTGAGAAAGGGGGCCTGGGCTGACAGTAATTTGAAAGCAATGAGGTTAAGTACAATTCTGATAGAATTTGAATTAGGTAAACCACTGTCAGAATTAGTTTAACTACACTTCTAACATCAAATACATATGTCAGTAATTTCAAAGCAATTAGGTCAAGCGTTTCAAAGCAATTAGGTCAAGCAGACTTCACATTACTGACATATTATCCATTACAACAAGCATTACAACTAGGACTTCATACTGAGCAAACAAAAGATCTCTACACTGGCATTTTAGTATGCTCAATTTAGAACAAGAGATCTCTTAGAACACCTGCACCTACTCAATTAACAACACTTCACTTCTTCATAATTAAGGTGAAACACATCACACAAAGCACTATAACAAAAGCCATCAGCAGCTTTAGCAGCAACAAAATCTCTCTGCCTAATCCTAAAAGCATAGCAATTTGCTGCTTGGTAGCATACTTATTCTCAATGGAGCTGGCATAATTAGCTCTTCCAGCCATGCCTCTCCCAGCCATGCCCCTTCCAGCTGTGCCTCTGCCTGCCATTGATTCAGTCCTCTGCCTCTCAAGCTCTTCCCTCTTGTCCTCAGCTGCACCAATTGCATCTACAACAACATCACCAACTAGACTCCTTGTTTCAACCAGATGCTCCACATATTCAAGCTCCCAGCGTCAGAAATCACAAGTGACCTGAGAACAAAACATTACAGAGTGAATGAATCAATGGCAACCTAGTTAACCAACTACTGTATTAATCAGTGCAATGACTAGTTAACCAACTGATTTTGCAACCTAAAGACCAATTTAATCAGTGCTTTGCTTCAATACTGAACTGGCATGAATTAGTGAGTTGACACGGCATGAATCAATAAACTAAACTGGCACTTACATTGTGGTTCACGCACTTGTAGAAGATCCATCCATCATGCTCATCGGTGCTAGACCGGTAGAACCTCACCTGCTCGCCGCAATCCGGGCACCCGATTAGTGGTACAGCAATGGAGCGGCCACGAAGTGCAGAGCGGATGGAGCTGGAAGACGACATGAAGGAGGAGGCAGAGGAGGCGGAGGAGGGCGTCGGCAATGGCTGCGACGGCGGAGGGCGACGGCGTCGACAATGGCTGCGGCGGCGGCGACAGAGGCTAGGGTTCAGAGGAGAGGAAGAGGAGAGCGAGGGGATAAGGAGCAGGCCGACCAGGTGCGACCAGGTGCGCGGTCGGTCGACCAAGTTCATGGCGATTTTGCAAAAAAAAAAAACCTGGATGCAGTAGTATTAACCCACGTGAGATCAGGTGGCGGTCAAAGCCTAGCTGGCGGCCGCTGACTCGGCCAAGTCAGCGAATACGTACACGAAATCGTACATACGGACCAAAGTGAACCCTGTACGCAAGTACGTGGACCGTAGTTCGGGTATTTTGAAGTAGTGGTACCAAAGTGTCATCCGGCTCAAGTTTTGTGACCTACAGTGAATTTTTCTCTTTTCAGAATTCGATGATCTGGTTTAACTCTAAACAAACGAATCCTTTAAGAAGTTAAGTCCTTTCGAGGCTTGAGTTAGAGATGCCTTAAGACAGCTCACTCTCGCTGAGCAAAACTCCTCATAATGCTGTGGCCGCGGTCAGTCGCCCGCCTGCATCAACCCACACCACACAGCCATGGCCAACAAACCGGCCACACCTCCAAGCTACCAAGGATGCCAAATTATCCACTTCCTCCCCTCTCACCATGATTATCTCCAAGCCACCACTCCGCCCCTCTTTCCACTCGCCCTCCCTCGCCGCCGGCCCGCTCCGCCGCCACCGCCACCCCCACCCCCACCCCCACCTCGCCAACAAGCCCTTCTCCGTCGCCGTCGCCGTCGCGGCCTCCCCGTCCGACCTCCTCGCCAGCGTCCAGTCCGTCGCGTCCGCCGCGTCGGTCCTCGCGTCCATCGTGCTCGTCCACGAGTCCGGCCACTTCGTCGCCGCCACCTCCCGGGGCATCCACGTCTCCCAGTTCTCCATCGGCTTCGGCCCCGCCCTCGCCAGCTTCCGCCTCGGCGCCGTCGAGTACGCGCTCCGGGCCATCCCGCTCGGCGGCTACGTCGGCTTCCCCGACGACGACCCCGAGTCCGGCTTCGCGCCCGACGACCCCGACCTCCTCCGCAACCGCCCCGTCCCGGACCGCCTCCTCGTCGTCTCCGCGGGGGTCATCGCCAACCTCATCTTCGCCTTCCTCATCATCTACGCCCAGGCGGTCACCGTCGGCGTCCCCGTCCAGGCGCTGCTCTCCGGCGTCCTCGTCCCCGACGTCGTGCCCGGCTCCGCCGCCGCGCGCTCCGGGCTGCTCGCCGGCGATGTCATCCTCGCCGTCCCCGGCGCCGCGCCGGACCCGTCCGTGCCGGCCCTGGTCGACCTCATCAAATCCAGCCCCAACAAGAAGGTCCTCCTCAAGGTGTCAAGAGCCGGGCCTGCGGCCGGGGACAAGCCGCAGTTCCTCGACCTCACCGTCGTGCCGGACACGAGCGTCGACGGGACGGGGCGCATCGGCGTGCAGCTGTCGCCCAACTACCGGGCCACGCGCGTGCACCCAAGGAACGCGTCCGAGGCCACCGTCCTCGCC
The DNA here is from genome assembly GCF_018294505.1 of Triticum aestivum. Lineage (NCBI taxonomy): Eukaryota > Viridiplantae > Streptophyta > Magnoliopsida > Poales > Poaceae > Triticum > Triticum aestivum. Next base: position 78,013,599 of record NC_057797.1, read on the forward strand.
GTGCGCGAGTTCAGGGCGCTGGGCGGGGCCGTGCTCGACGGGCTCCGGCAGACGTTCCTCAACTTCTCGCAGACGGCGGAGAAGGTGTCGGGCCCGGTCGCCATAATCGCCGTCGGCGCGGAGGTGGCGAGGTCGAGCGCCGACGGGCTGTTCCAGTTCGCGGCGATCATCAACCTCAACCTCGCGGCGATCAACCTGCTGCCGCTGCCGGCGTTGGACGGCGGGACGCTGGCGCTGATCCTTCTGGAGGCGGCCCGCGGCGGGCAGAAGATCCCCCGTGAGATCGAGCGGAGGATAATGTCGTCGGGGATATTGCTGGTGCTCATGGTCAGCATGTTCCTCATCGTGCGCGACACGCTCAATCTAGACTTCATCAAACAGAATATGTAGATTCTTTTAAGTCCCAGAGAACATTTTGCAGTAAATCTGTTCCTGTTTGTAAGACGAAGCCATGCATGTATGTATCTCTTGCACAAATTCTTACAAAAAGCAACGGAGATAGTAGAACCGATTTGCAACCATGTACACTCTGCCTCAAGCCATACTCTGCTTCCAGTCAGATTGCATATGTGGTAGGAACGAAGGTTTTAGACGACTGAAATTGCCTAATTCTGGTTCAATTTGCGAAACAAATTTGCTAGATTATCACTACTATTCTCTCAAAACATATGAAAAAGAAAACAAGCACCGAGCTGCACAACACTCAGCACCCCAAACAAGCCTGAAAAGAAAAGCCTACATCTGACTCCACAGATGCCTGATACTGATAATACCGGAACCTGATGACTCCAGTACACAATGCTTCAAGTTGCTGCTCTATAACTCTGGACGTCAGGATTTCATCTCCCAGCGGCATCAATATCAGAACTGGAGGCATTCGTCGTATCTGAGCCAACATTAAGAAAAATACCAGGTGCTTTTAGCAATATAGTCTTATTATTACAAAGATGCCAAGAAATGCAATCAATTGGGAAGGGCAATAAAATAGAAAAGGCAAGGGGTTCAAGAGAATTACTAGAAAAGGAGAAAATCGCAAGTTGCTGCTCTATGTTATTACATAAGCTCGAAGTTGCTGCTCTATGCTCGAAGTTGCTGCTCTATAACTCGCAAGTTACAAGGCAAAACAACTTCAAAGCAAATAGCTAATACAAGCCAAAATCCAGCATGATAGCTTCTTTGCTTTATTCTTACGATAGTCTCAAAATAATGACGAGCATATCCCAAAGATGAGAAACATATACTTCTTGATCTCCCAAGTGCCACAGGTTTTCAACTGCATGGATAACAGCTTGCTAAAATAATTATAATAACATAGCACACTACTAATACCTGCATAAGGAAAGCCTGATGATTCCAGTACATAATGCTCCAAGTTACTGCTCTATAACTCAGACGTCAAGGTTTTATCTCCCAGCGGCATCAATATCAGAACTGGAGGCGTTCGTCACATCTGAATCAGAACTGGAGGCATTCGTCATATCTGAACCAACATGAAGAAAAATACTGGGTGTGTTGAGAAATACAATCTTTTTACAAAGATACTAAGAAATGCAATCAATTGGGAATGACAATGACCATACAAGCATGCAAGTTACAAGGCAAAATAATTAACTTCAAAGAAAGTAGCTAATACAAGCCTAAATCCAGCATAATAGAACATTATGGTCCTGCTTTGCTTTCTTCTTACGATAGTCTCAGTATAATGACGAGTATATCCCCAAGATGAGAAACATATACTTCTCGATGTCCTAAGTTCCACAGCTTTTCAATTGCATGGATAACAGCTTGCTGAAACAATTATACTGACATAGCACACTAGTAATACCGGCATAATATATAAATATGACACAGTCCTATAGTGTAACGCTCACGATGCGGCTATATCTCCCACGTGTCGAAGCATGACTTAGAGGCATAACTGCATTGTAAGCAATGTCGCAAGTGAGGTAATCTTCACACAACCCATGTAATACATAAGGGAAAAAGATACATAGTTGACTTACAATCGCCACTTCACACAATTGCATGAATAAAACATTACATTCATACAGATACACTCAAGGTCCGACTACGGAACCAAAATAAAAGAAGACTACCCAAATGCTACACAGATCCCCGATCGTCCCAACTGGGCTCCATACTGATCGACTGAAAGGAAACAACACAAAGGACAAAATCTTCATCGAGCTCCTCCTTGAGCTCGGTTGCGTCACCTGCACAATATCATCGGCACCTGCAAACTGCTTTTTGGAAGTACCCGTGAGTCACAAGGACTCAGCAATCTCACACCCTCGCGATCAAGACTATTTAAGCTTATAGGTAGGGTAAAAGGTATCAGGTGGAGCTGCAACAAGCGACTAGCATATATGGTGGCTAACATACGCAAATGAGAGCGAGAAGAGAAGGCAAAAGCACGTCAAACATTACTCCAACACCGTGTTCACTTTCCGGACTCCGCCGAGAAGAGACCATCACGGTTACACACGCGGTTGATGCATTTTATTTAAGATAAGTTTCAGGTTTTGTACAACCGGGCATTAACAAATTCCCATCTGCCCATAACCGCGGGCATGACTTTCGAAAGTTCAAATCCCTGCAGGGGTGTCCCAACTTAGCCCATCACAAGCTCTCACGGTCAACGAAGGATATTCCTTCTCCCAGGAAGACCCGATCAGGCTCGGAATCCCGGTTACAAGACATTTCGACAATGGTAAAACAAGACCAGCAAGACCACCCGCTGTGCCGACAAATCTCGATAGGAGCTGCACATATCTCGTTCTCAGGGCACACAGGATAAGCTAAGCGTACGGGAGCCAACGTAACCCAAGTTGCCAAGGGACGGCCCCGCACGGTGCTCTGGGTTGGACCAACACTTAGAGAAGCACTGGCCTGGGGGGGGGGGGTTAAAATAAAGATGACCCTTGGGCTGGCCGACCCAAGGGAAAAAGAGGCTATGTGGAAAATGGTAAAACCAATGTTGGGCCTTGCTGTAGGAGTTTTATTCAAGGCGAACTGTCAAGGGGTTCCTTTTATAACCCAACCGTGTAAGGAACGCAAAATCAAGGAACATAACACCGGTATGACAGAAACTAGGGCGACAAGAGTGGAACAAAACACCAGGCATAAGGCCGAGCCTTCCACCCTTTACCAAGTATATAGATGTATTAATTAAATTAGAGATATCCCAACAAAATAACCATGTTCCAAACATGGAACAAGCTCCAATCTTCACCTGCAACTAACAACGCTATAAGAGGGGCTGAGCAAAGCGGTAACATAGCCAAACAATGGTTTGCTAGGACAAGCTGGGTTAGAGGTTTGGCTTAGCAATATGGGAGGCATGATAAGCAAGTGGTAGGTATCGTAGCATAGGCATATCAAAAGAGCGAGTATCTAGCAAGCAAAGATAGAAGTGATTTCGAGGGTATGGTCATCTTGCCTGAAATCCCGCAAGGAAGAAGAACGAGTCCATGAAGAAGACAAACGGACGTAGTCGAACGAATCCTCACAACGCAGAGTTAACGGAACCAACCCTAAGAAGCAACATCGGAAAGAAGCAAACCACATAGTAAAACATCCACCACATAAACATTGCATGATTCACAACCAAGTATGATGCATGTCCGGTTTAAAGATTCATGACATGGCAAAGTGCACAAGCAAAACTACAAGTTAAGTGGAGCTCAATATGCAACGAGTTGCATATTGACGAAACACCACAACAAGTTATTTAGTTCGATCTCGTTTATGTACCCAACAATATTAAATGTTGATTAACATGGCAAGAGGTGAAGCAAAGTAAAAGTACCTATCTAGTCAAGTTTAAATGATGCCGAAAACAACGAACAACAATTCCGGAAAATCCTCATATGCATATACTAGGTTTGGTACTGTTCTGCCCTATACCATATTTTATAGTTGTTAAACATGCAAAGTGATACCACCAAGTTAAGCTATCCATTTTTCTACCCCATTTACATATAAAGTTTGTTAGGTTTGGAGCTACGGTTATTTAGTTATGAATTAAAGCATTTTAGCATGACATAGGAGCAAATTTAAACAAACAACATTTTAAACATAGATGAAAATGACATATTATGAAACTAGACACAATTTTAAGCATTTTTCATATATAAAGTTTTTACATGTGATGCTTAGTTATTAAGTTATTATATGCATGAGCTATGAGGGGTTTTCTGCAAAACAGCATTCCCTAGAAAATTAAGCAAATCCCAGAGCCTAAAAAAAATACTCTGGGCCGAAACAGCTGGCCCAACAACAGGAAGAAAGAAAGAAAAGAAAGGTGGGACGCTGGGGAGCTGCTCACATCGGGCTTGACTGGGTCGGCTTGGATCTGGAAGGGAGCAGGCCGGGCCTTAGGCGCTGCGGCTGGAGAGGCGTTGGGCCTACGCGCGGTGCTGGATGGGAGGTTGGGCTTCCGACGGGGTGAGGTTGGTCCACGCGCTGACCCACGGTCAACACGACCACGAGAGCGAGCGAGCGGGAGGTTTGGCACTGCGTGCGTCTCCAGGAAGAACAGGGTCACGGCACCGTTGCTGCAGGGATGCAGGCGAGATGGAGGGAGGCAGACGACACGGATCCGGCGGGGACATGCTGGAACTGGCCGGATCCAGAAGTGGGGGTGACAAACGGGCGGTGGCCATGGCAGTTGAGGTCAACGAGAGGCGCGGCCATGGCTTCAGGCTCCATGGTTCCTGCAGGGGACTCAGGAATGGCGGCAGACTTGGCGCGACACAGAATCTTGGTGGAGGACGACGAGCGGCGCTGGGCATTCGAATCCACGGGATCGAGACGAGGCAAGGGTCTCGTCCTCGTCCCCGAGTTCTTACAGGAATAGGGGAGGCGGAGGCGGGATGCAAGGGAGCGGCGGCGGTGAACTTGGCGCTCGGGGTGACCTCCGACGACGCGTGGACGGCTGGGATGGATGACGGGGCACGAATCCGGTCCCCGGAG